>NW_010973187.1:14480090-14480476 GCF_000737465.1 Haliaeetus leucocephalus | reverse complement strand
CGCAGGGGTTAACGGGGAGCCGCAGCGGGGCGATGGCTCCGCCTTCCCGCTCAGCACCTGGCGCTCCACCGCCAGTTGCCTCAGCAGTCGATTTCGGAGGGGATTGGCGGAAAAAAAAACACACCGAGAGGGGGAGAGAAATGTGACAACTGCCGGGGCTGGCGGCTGCCGCGGGGAGGCCTCCGCACCTGTGCCTGCCTCTCCGCCGCCCGGCGCAGTTGTGGGATCCGCCGAGCCCCGCCGCATCCTCCCTCCAGACCGCCGCGGCGACCCCCGGAGCCCAGCATGACTTCTTCGTTCAAGCTGGATTTCCTTCCGGAGATGATGGTCGACGGCCGCTTGCTGGTCTCTGACAGAATGTAAGTGGCAGCGGGGCTGCCGCCGGC
>NW_010973187.1:14220533-14479924 GCF_000737465.1 Haliaeetus leucocephalus | reverse complement strand
TTTTTTTTTCCCCCCCTTTCCCACCCCCTTCCCAAGTCACTTGGTGGTCTCCCGTGTTGCCTGTCCCCCCTCCCCTCCCCAAGAAGGCGGCAGCCGGGTGTTTTAGTATTCCGGCAGGTCGGTAACGGCGGGCGAGGGGCGGCGGGGTAAGTGCGGGGTTTTGATATGCTGCTGATGCAACGTGGAGAAAGGCAGAGCGGTCGCGCAGAACTGCGTGCGCTTCTCCGCCGTGACCGGCGGGAATTCCTCCACGGACACTTGTCCCCCCTGCCCGGACCCACCGGGGCGAGCTCAGCCCTTCCCCGGCAGAAGGGACGGGGAAAAAAAAAAAAAAAAAAAAATCCCCTCGCAAAAGCTTCCTCGGCTTCTCAAATTCGACTGAAATGCTAAGCATCCGCTGGGAGTAAGAGCGGGCAGAAAGCGAGGATTTTTCTTCCTTTTTTTTTTTTATTTTTTATTTTATTTATCCTGTCCCCGACAGCTGCCTGGCACGGAGAGTGTTAATTAGGGTGAGGATGGTTGGTTTACATGCGGTTGAACTGGGGATGAGGTGTGTCGGAAGGTTCTGAATGCTGGAATTTCAGAAAGAGAAGTATTCCCCTAGCCCGGCTCTGCTCCATTAATCTCAATCTGAAAGTTTCTATTACCATCCCCTTGGGCATTGCCCATTGACAGGGATTTTCAGGTAAACCTAAGCCTTATATGAACAAATACAAGCTAGAAACGAGGAAATAGTCACTTGCCGAGAGATACGAAGGCTGAGGACTGGGCTGCGCTTTCATAGTATCCGAAATGTCTTTTATTTTGTTCCTTTTTCGTCTTTCGTCAGGATGATGATAAATGTGGTTTGAGTTACATTAGAATGAAGCGAGAGGCTTTGGCATTGACTCTGTACTGGAGCTATTCTGGTTGAGGCAGCGCTTAAGTTACAAGTGTAAATAAACCCGTGTGTGCAGCAGAGACTGTCACCTGTGATTTGCACAAATCAGGTTGCATACTGTGCCCCCATCTAAGACTATTCAGACTTTTATTACCTTCTTTACTGGCATCCGAACTTTCTCCTAAGGTGGAGCGCTTTCCCTTGCACCGGCAATGTTCTGTGCGGAGATACTCAGTGGTGGCCAGTCCTTCAGGCAGCGGAGATGTAATAAGTGTGTGGGAGAGGGGAGAGAGGCTGGGGGAGAAGCTACTCGGCGCGGATGACTTATACTATTTTTACAGTCCTTGAAGGACAGCAAAGTGGTTTTTGCGTAAATGCTGCCCGTTGTCTCTGTTTCTTGATCTTAAATAGAAACAAGTTCTCTGCTGTGTTTTGTTTTTCCTGTTGTAAGATTCCCGTTTTTAGCAGCACCAGTCAGTTTCGGAAAACGTGCTGTACTTCTCCCCTTTTGCATAAAAATTTTGTAGGTTTGGCTGTTAGGGTACAAAGTTCAGCTGAACATTGGTATTGCTGGCTTTGCAGCGCACTGGAGGGACTTGCCACGGCCGAGCTTTCCCTTGTTTTCATCGTCTCAGCTTTGATTAGACTTTCTACCTGCTGTCCTTCCAGGCAGTCAGAAAAGATATTGCTAACAAACATCTCCAAGCTCAAAGGCACTATTAACTGCGGCTGATGATGCCCTGTTGTCACTTAGGCTTATATAACTTTATCTCCGACTTGCCCCTCGAGGGAGGAGTACCATGTCAAACTCTTCCTTCTGCATTGCTATCTTTATAGTCCTCTTCTCTGGGAAGCATCCATAATATATTTTAACACAGGTTGAAACACAGTCAGTGTTCATCAGACGCAGATCTGAATGTGTGTCCAAAGAAACAAAAATTACTCTAGAGAGATGTCAACTTCTAAGTGGATCTCTAAATACAGAGGTTTAATAATGGAATTGTTAAATACCCACATCCTTGTAGGATTTGATGCTCGTTCCTCATATTTTTGGGGGGGGGGGGGGGGGTTTTGTAATCTCTCGAAGAAAAAAAAACTTTACCTCCTGCATCATCAGTGGTCGTGTTGTGATGTGCTTCCTTGTATTAACCAAGCTTTGCTTTGCTGCTGATCTAAGTAATTGTGAAGATGTATGATTTCAAGGGATCATGTGTCATGCATACAAATTAATATCAAGGCTAAATTGCTGTCAACTAAGGGAGCTTCTATTCCTGAAAAAAAAATATCTTGAAACTAAATGCTGTCTGTGGAAGCTTTGCTGCACTACCTTTCTAAAACTCTGTAATTCACTTTTAAAAACATCTTTATTTTGTCCTTCTAGCCAAGTGCTGACATACCTTTATTTGCAAGTCCCCAACTCTCTGGACTAATCAGTGCTGACGAGAACGCAGTTTGATTACGCATAAGGGGTCACGGGCGCGTATGTGCCTTCCCCTTTAGCTGGCCCACCCCAGCCGTGCAGCGAGACGCCAGCAGCGTTCAGCGGGGTGGCACAGTGCATCGCAGAGCATGCTCCAAGTTACGATGCTGCACAAAACTTTTAACCTCGCCATCTGGTCTAGCCATTGAGTATAGCTTAGTTCGGTCTTTAGCAGAAAGGAGTTTCCTATTTTATAGTGAGGCAATTAGCAAGATATATGTAAAACTCTTTCACAGTGAAAATTTGCAGAACTAAGTTGGGTTTCTTTTGTTTGTGTTTTTTTTTTTTATGCTGGTGGCGTATCAGATGTTTTAGTAAATTGGCACCATACAGTTATCACTTACACTTCCCGTTCTTTACACATTTAAAAATTCTCTGTGAAGGGAATTATTTTCAGAATCATCCATTCTTTCAATAAGCAACAAAGAAGGAGAATTTTCAAGGAATAACTTTCAGTGCATACCTATTCTGAAAGTTAACTGCCAGCTTGATAATTGTCAAAGTTAAAACACTCTTACCCCTGTGAGACTGTTAATTGTTGCTTCCTTCCAAATTTTGCTGCTGTTATTGTCTAGCTAAATATAAGTAAAACAGAACATCAGATACTTTGAGCATGACTACTTAGTGTAGCTAAACTGTATGCATGACATCAGTGTACCTGGTTAGTAACTGAATGGCAATTTTGCTAATAAAAAATAATCAATGAAATGGCATTGGAAAATAGATACTCTAGGATTTGAAGCATAAAGATGCATGAACTTTTGCTCTTGAGGGCAGGTGGCAAGCTGGATGCTCTAGCCATTGTAAATGCTTGCAGAGACCACTTCGTAGTGCTCTAGTTAAAGGATCAGAAATTGATTGACTGACGTTATGCATAGCCTGTGTGTGTTAAGTGTGTGGAAGAAGCAATTTTGAAGACAAGACATAGGTGGAAATGTGTATGTGTGTATATTTGGACAGGGTAGGAGAGGGTTAATGGTTACTAAGCACGGTTATAAAATGTGACTTCAATGTAATTTGCTTCGTAATTTCACTGACTTACATGTACATGCCAACTGGATGGTTGTAAAGTGGTTGCTTTGAGGATTAAATACTCATCGTTGTAACCCCCCACGTTGATTTCTGCAATACCACCAAAGATATTTCCATTCCATATTACACATTCCACTGCCTGGGATTACCTTTAATGTAGATGAGTCATAGTGTTTGTTACTACTGAGACAAACTCAAATTTGACTTTTATTTTTGATAGCTGGGTATAATGCCAATAAAATGTGCGATGCTTAAACCAGTGCACATGCAACTGCATGGTTTGCATGGCAATTATGCTTAAAAGTACTTGGCCTTTGAATTCCTGCCTCTTTTAATCCAAGATGAGTCAAAATCAGATATATGTGCAATATGCTGATTAAAAAGGCAGTGAAGATCAATTTTCAATACTTTTTGTTTGTTTGTATTTATTGCTTACTAAACAAGGGATGTCATCAGTCACAGGGCATTCTTGCACTTTAAAAAACCAAAACTTCCCTTTCTGCACTAAACCTGCAAAATAGGACTTTTTCCAGCATAAACTGGAGATAATAAAATTAACTTTTTTTTTTATAAACTTCACCGCAGGGAAAACTCACCATACTGTCAAAAATAATTTTTCAACTATATGGGTTTTTTTAATAAGTAGGATATCAAACCATGAATTGCTAACTGAAAATGGATAGCTGGGCATCAGCTGTTTTTTAAGTCCATAGCCTCATCCTTATACTGGCATTTTATTCTAACTTTGATTCAGTACTAGCTTTATTTTAAGTATTATGACTTTTTACCTAAGTTACTTGCATGACAGATTCCTTGGGCCACCACTGAAGGAAAGCAAAGCAAAAGAAGAAAATTCTTGACTGTTGACAAAGAGCTTCAGAAAGGAAAATAAACCTCCGGATGTGCATTAAGTAATTATGGTTTCATGGTGTCCTTTTCCCCATCATCTTTTCTAGTAGCTGTCTAGAACCCCATTCAGTATTTAACCTAGAATAACTCTCAGCACATTCATATTTATATATATCTTCTGCTTCCTATGATATGATCTCACAAGTTTTTAAGCCTCCCCCACATGTATTCATCATCCAAATTAATCATCAGTTATGATTGCTTTAAAAACTTAGATAACTCTAAATATTTCATTGCCATTTTAGGATGTTTGATATCTTATGAGCATTTAGACTATTCAAATTTCATAATTAATTCATATATTAATATAAAAATATTTGACCCAACTGATATAGGGGAAAGGTGTACAAAATCTTCTAGTTTTTAAAAGCTCCTGGAATGCAAGGAAAACACTTCGGCAAGACAACCCTCTAGAGAAAAATCATTGTTTTATAGTTTATGCATATAAAACCCTCTTTCCTTCTGAAGTGGAGAGGTGATTTTTTTTTTTTTTTCTTAATTTCTACAAACTGTGTTTCCTATAGCGGATTATTTCTTGTGTGTTCATATAATTGCGAAGTATGTTGCATCTCCTGACATGGTTTCCTTTGATTAAAACAAACTGGTGGCAGGGCAAGGTTAACCAGAGGCTAAAGTCACAAAATAGAGAATACATGTAGAGAGCAAGGCTGAGCTTTCCGTAGCGAAGAAGTGGCAAAACAGGAAAAACCTTCATAGGTGCAAGAAAAATGCAGGAACAAGAATGCCTATTTGGAAAATAAAAACTAATTAGAGCAATAAATGTAATGTTCTCAAGTAATTGTGAAATAATTATTCCCCTTTAGAATCATCATACTTTAATTGCTTTCCCCCGCGTTCTGCATGCCTATGGAAAGGAAGAGAAGCGCTTGTGTTCCCTCCAGGATTTCATTTTTCATTTGCAGTAAGCTGCTGGCTTTCTCGTAAAGGTTTTCAGAAATATGTTGCCTTAAACGCTGTTGTGTTCTTCCATATGGTGTTAAATAGAAAAGGTGAATGGCAGATGCTGAAGCTATAAATTCTCTCCTATCGTCCAGATAAAGCACCTTGAGATTTAGTTGTGCAGTTTATCCATCCTCTGTATCACAGATTTATAATCAATCTCTCATTTTCACTGAGACTATGTTACGTAAATAGGACACACTTCAGCAGTGTATTCTCTTTGCTCACAGCTTGATCCTTGAAAAATCAGCTGACAATAGTTTAAAATTATAATATTAATAAAGAGGAGATCATCTGGCCATCAAAATGACATCTGAAAGCAGCTTCTGTTTTGTGTTAAATCTTAATTACTGAATGCCTAAATGAGCCAATTCACAAAAGAGTTGCCTACTGTACCAATACTGCCTGTTTGGTGATTTATTTTGTTTTCCTTTGGATTTACACAAATATAAAAAATAGTTTATATTGAAGAGAAGAGCTATGAAGAAGACCAAGTATCTTGAGTCTGGTCTCTGCCCTGGGACAGCTTCTCCCTTTCCTGGCTGCCGTTACCTATCAAATGGTGGCAATACTTAAAGCCAAGTTCAAAAGCAGTGCTCCAAAAGAAACATTGGCACAAGAGCAGCGGGAAAGACTCCGCATCGGCCTCCTGAGCGTTATTTTGTGCATTTACCCATTGCTTGCTATCAGGGGCAGCATATTGTCACATCTGAGGGAAGGGTTATGGCTTAGGACCGGGAGAGAGACCTACGCTGTGCCTGTAAATGCACCAGCCCTGCTGCCTTCAGTTAGGCTGGAAGGGACATGATCACATCCAGCTGTGCCCAGGTTACTCTGGAAGAAGATAAATGTGTCCAGCTGTGCCCAGGTTACTCGGAAGGAGGCAATGGTGTCCAGCTGTGCCCAGCTCACCCCACTCCCTGCTGCCACCAGGGATGCACTCATCCTCTGCAAAGGAGTATGCAGGGAATTCATGTCCTTTCTTTCCCCATCAGCCTACGTAAGTTGAGCCACTTCAGGTTTGCCAAGAAAACAACAGCAGCAACCTGAGTATTTTGTTTTATGATTTTCGCATCCCTGTTAATTTCTTAAATTGTTCTGTGGATCTTACTCTGGGGTTTTAAAGTTTACGACCACGGTTATTTCAGAGATGCAGCCATTGATCTTTCACAAAAATGGAATTAGTGATCTACTGATTTTATTTTTTTTTAAACTTTTTTTTTTCCTTTTGCCGTGCAGGTTAGCATCATAAAGAAAATATAGTCCTGACAGAAAGGCCTAACATTGACTGTCTCCCAGCAGTGGTGGTAATTCATTGCAATGCTAATTTACAACTTTTTCAGTACTGGCCCCTAGACAACAGTAAAGTTGCTGTATGGGTAAGAGAGATGTCTAGGTACACAGACACACACACACACCATTTAGCTGGTGAGTGTAGCTGGATGCCTCCACGATGGGAGGACAGGTAGCTCCTTTTGAACCAACTACAACCCTTTCTGTCCCAGATTATACTGTGCTTTTTCTTGTACTCTGTTCCTACATCCTATATCCTTTGAAGCAGTTCCAGTCTGATTGCAAGTCACAGCTGACAAGAGCTATCTTGTATTTCATAACCCTGAAAAATAATGAAGATCCTTCATCCTCTTAATCCAAAGGCATGATGCTGTCTTCTTGTTTAATATACACACGCTCTTCCCATTTCTTGATTCTCAACAGTTTTGGACCACTAAATTGCTCAGAGATGAAAAAAAAAAAAAAAAAAAATCCACAGCTTGCTTGACCCACCACTTGTTGTGTCACTGACTCCAGACCTCAGTGGCACTTAGTCTGGTGGCACTGACGGTGCCTGGCTGGGTGTGATATAAGTGCACTTCATTTGCCTGAAACAGACACAGGTAATTGAAAGTTATTAACTTCTGGCAGAGGATAACTATATTTGAAGATCTACAAAATCAAGTGATCTATTCCCTTCTTCTCTTTAATTTTTTTTTTTTTCCCCTGACTCATTCAATTGCTTGGATCTGTCAGCCTTCATCTTCAGTTCATTGCTAGTGAGAGAGACGTCTGGCTATGCCCTTTATCAAAAAACACTTTTTTTTTTTTAATATTTTACTACAGATGGATTGTAGAACAAGCATTAGGAGTCTGAAATGTTGTCAAACACACTTCATGCCCAGTGGCTATCACTTAAAGAAAACCCTGTTCTGTACCTGTTTTCATACAAAATACTGTAGAAATCACAAGTTTAGATTTAGAAATCACAAGAAAGGCTGCGGTTTTGCTTGATTTCACCGTGCATTTTAGTAAACTTCATCCCGTTGTCTTGTCTGTTGGGGAAAAAAAATAATCTATTGTTTTATCTGCAATGTTTCTGTATAAACATATAGAAAAGTTGATCATTTCATTAGTCAGTGAATGAACTTTCATTTTCTTAAAATTCAGTTTAATTGCTTTTTCCAATATCTTATTGCTTAGAAACCTTTTTTTCATACTTTAACCCCCTATCCAAACTACTTTTACCCCCTGCTGTCCAAAAAAAAAAAAAAAAAAAAGAGAGAGAGAGAAAAGTGTTCAGGAAATTACAGTAAGTATTACTTTAGATATTAATTTAGTCTTTAAAATTTATTCTTGAAAATATCCTGATTGGGGGCTGCTTCAGAGATTTTACTGCAAAACCATAAATGCCTAATTAAGGGATAGCCACAGGTCAGGATGATCTCTGCAGGGAAAAAATCGCAAAAGTCATTCCCCTTGTCCTAAACTGACCCATGTAATGCAACTTCTTCCTTGAAGCACTGAATTTTTAGGATTGCAAGGTGAGCACTGGCTTTCTCCAGCAGGTTTCTCTGCCAGCTCCTTCTGGAGATCAGTATTGAGTGGGAGGGCACCAGGGGGAAGAGGAAGAAATAAAATTAGCATTTAATTTTGCAGGACGTGGAAAAACAGATGACAAGTGAAGCAATTCTTAGAAAAAGAGAACATCTCTGGACACATAAAGCACTATTATCTGATATTTTATTACCAACTATAGCCTGCTGTCTGTGTTCAAGCCAAACTTCCAATGGGTTTACAGGAGCTTGGCTTGAATGAGGAATGCATAATGCTGGGCTTCGCGTCCCATGCCAGGCTGTCCAGCTCTGAACCATGTATTGCAATCGTATAAATGGGTTTTGCAGTCTTTTTCCCATCACTCGCTTCAGAGTGAACTTCAACATGGAAACGTGAGGCAGCTAACTTTTCAGATACTGTTCTACCTTGCTAGCAGAGTGAGTTGCTATCTTGATGATGGAGTGGAAGACAAGTCGATTTTAATTGGGCGGGTATTCTTTTGAGAGATGTTCACACATCTCGGGTTGGGGCAGGGGGTTTCTTTTACTCTTGGTGAACCTTTTCCCCTCTGCCAGAGAGGAGGATTCATCTCAATGCCTGAGGGCTCTCAGCTTTCACCGACATACATCTCTCTTTTTTGGCCGCAGAAGACAGAGTACAACTTTTCCTTTTAAGTTGGTTTGCTGTCTGTGGAGAAAAGCGTAAATGCAGCAGCTTTGTAACACTGCTCAGATATAGTCAAAGAAAGTCCAACACTGTATGACAGATTTTTAAAACAATTGTGTTTGACTGGTTTCATTATTGCTTAAGTGTAGCCTACTATCTCACTTGCTAGACCACGTTTATTTATCTTCAAGACAAGGCTGCGTAGAATAGGAAAACCTCAGAGTTTTAATATCTTCTTACCATGCTCCTGTCTGTGCTGTTCCTGGGGTGTTTCACTGGAATGGAATGAAGCTTTGTATGCTTTATTATGTATTGTAGAGCATAATGGATTAGGGGCAGATTCTGTGTATTTTTGAGCTTTTTTTCTGCAATAGCCATTAGAACATGGCCCTGTAGATGTTGACGCAGGGTTCCTAGCTATCCCTGTAAAGTGAGACAGAAGCAACTCTTCAATGTCCTATGCAAACCGTTCCTTTGGAACAAACATGCAGTAATTCGCAGAGGAGCGAGATCTGTTTTCCAGCCAGAAATATTGCTTACAAGGCTTAGTTTGGCCCAAGCAGTCTTCGACAGCACTGGCTGATTCCTGTGTTTTCAAAGTATTCCAGGCTCCTTTAGGTCACTTCTTCTTCCCCCTGCATGTACAGTATATCGGATTTGGGAAAAGGTCCGGCAGCAGCAGCATCGTTGTTGCCTGTGTGTCTTTGTTGAGGAACAGCAGGCTACTCGCAGCAAGAGATACATGCTGGGATTCAGAAAGGAACAATTTTCAGCTTGCTAAGATGCCAGTATTGCTACCTGGAAGCTCTGCAGAAGCTAGAGACTTTTTGGCTGTTTCTGTACCTCTTTGCTCCCTCTGTCCTCACCTCCCCATCATGGGATACTTAGACTTCTTTACTTGGCTGGCCTTCAGAGGATTTGAAGGTCTCTGAGCTTCATTAGGCTCTCCATTTCTACTCAGGTGGGAAAGGAAATGGAGAGAACTGCTGCTGACTTCAGCCAGTCGGGTCTCTGATTTTCCTGTTTGGTTTGAAGCCACAGATATGGAGCAAACTTGGAGCTGAGAGATGCCAGGTGCCTGGGTAAGATGAATACTGTGGAAGGGAGAAGTGCAGAAGAAAATGGGGGGAGAAACGTATGGACTTAGGCAGACTTTCATAAAAGATGCAAATTTAGGATTACTTAGCAGAGAAAGTAATCACTTAAAATTAATGTTATATTTTAAAAGTGGAGCATCATTTGTGTTAACAGGAACAAAGATGTTGTTTTTAAGCTCAGCAAAGCCTCAAATCCCAGAAAATGCAAAATTGCTGCTGATAATTTCTGAATGTGAACCTGGAAGGCTTCATGGAAACTTAGAAGGAAATAAATCAACTTCCCTCTCTTTCCCCAAAACTCTTTGGGCAAAAAAAAAAATCTGTAAATATTTAACAGCAAATAATCACATTGCCAAGAACCAGCAAACAAAGCCCTTTTATCCAATCCTATAATATGCTGTAAATAATGAAAACTCTTATAGATCTAGCTGGAAGAACTTTCAATTTTTTATCAGTGAAGAAGCTTAGCATCTAGCACTTTAAAAATCCATCAACATAGCTAAAACTCTTTTTCCAGTCTCCTACCACTTCATGTCATATTTTTCTCTGTCCTTGACATATGCAATTTGCCCTGCTAATATCTGTTTAAAATGCTGGGAGCCTTCAGCATGTTCTGCTCCACATTACATGCCTGCAAGAAGCCTTCCCCCCTTTCCTACCTCGCAAGGTAAGAACTACCCTGCTCTGCTATCCCTTATCACGATCCATTCAATATTCAAACAAACACCTCTGGGATTCCTACCCAGCTTCACTGGTGGAAGAAGTTCCTATAAATATCTGCAAAACATGTACTTGATTTTCCTCCTCCTTCGATAAAATAGGTAAGAGAAACCTATTGAACTTGGCGAACCACCTAGAATTTATATCTGAACTGCTTAATGATTTTATATTCTTACTGTCCAGCTAGTGGCTCATGTCTTGGAAGTCCCTGGAAGTATGATCATCCTTTTTGGTCTGTGCTCACTGACCCAGCATATTGGAATTATCAGCCCTGCCTGTGATTTTCTAGGTCTTCTGGGGATCTGTTGTCTAATAAAAATGTTGCTTGACAAAATATAGTAGGTTTTCTTGCATTTTTGTAGTGGATGTTTTATTAGGTTCTCTCAGCTTTGTTTTTCAAACAGTCTCATACAACATTTGTGAACCAAATGCGATACTATCATGGTTGGTTTTTGTTTGTTTGTTTGTTTGTTTTTCCACAACCACAAGTTGCCCTACTTACCCAATGCAAATCACTGTGGATCTACGTAATGTGCCTTTCTCAAGGGCATCTGTTAATTCCACGTGATAAGTTGGGAGTTTCAGCCAGGAATATTGAGCATTGAAAGAAGACCTGGTTAAACTCAGTAGCACTTAAATTTAATCAAATTTTAAGCAGTTCTCCCAGATTATACCTTTGATGGACTTTGTGTGTGAGCAGTTGCTTCAATGTTGAGGTGTTTAGGTGAAAGTTTTATCATTAAGGGGAATGGTATTCCCCTATACAGTAAGTATATGCAGCTGCAGGTTAGATGATGTAGCAGGAAGACATACACAGGCTTCAGTAGATTATGGACCTTTGTTTAAGCTCTTGACTTTACATACAGTGAAACTGGTGGTAAAACTCAACTAACATGAGCGGTTTAGAATTGGCTCAGAGATTCAGATTCCAGAAAGACTGGTTTTTATGCATAAATGAAGGACTGAATCCAAGGCTTGTTGAGCCAATGGGCAGAGTCCCTTTGATTTCAAAGCACTCTTATCTGTGATCCAAACGCACCGCGAACAAATAAAGACAAAGAATTTATGTTGATTGGACATATTCAGTGTGACAAGAGCTTAAGTCTGATTCTCCTCTTTGCTTATGAAACACAACTGTGTGCTTCTCCCCGCGGTTGCTGGAATACAAGTATTTTGGTAGCTGCATGCTATGACTCCCAATTAGTGCAAGTGTTGGCTCCTAGTGCTAAGAATCACAACGCTTTATGAAATGGAGAGAAAGTTATGGTTGATAATAATATATTTTGGGGTTATCCTGATTTGTTTTCATGGTTTTAAGGCATTAATTTATCCTTTTTCTTTCTTTCTTTCTTTCTTTCTTTCTTTCTTCTTTTTTCCTTTTAAAAATAGTTGTCTTGATCTATTATGGCGGTAAATGTAATGGCATCAAAAGACTTGCAGTTAAATTGTGGGCTGTAGTGAGACAAGGTTCTCTGCTTGCTGACCACCCTCGGTTCTCACCCTTTGTGCTGGTTGGGGAATACTTTGTGGCATCAAGCTCTGGGTCTGCTTGCCCCTCACACCTAGTCACCTGGGAGGTTTTGGGATACTGTGTAGGTTCTTTGTGCTAATGTGCAAATACGCATCTTCTTCTTTCTGTGTTTAAAACTCTGTTTTCTTTAGAAAGCAGGTTAATTTTCTTAGTCAGGGAGCCCAATGCACTTTAAGGGATGGATATGTTGAAAGCAGCATGAAGATCACTTATGCCTCAGGCTGATTCTGGTTTACTACTGAGGCGGACAAGCAGTTACACTGAATATAGAAGCACAAATCACTTTTACTTAGGAAATTATTAACTTATATGAAGCAGAACTCCTCTGATACATATTTCTTATCAGATACATACATTTTATTTTACCCTAAAATAACTTATTCTGGGTGGATCTTCTGACCAAATCAAATGCTTGATTTATCTTTCTGAAATTCCTGATCATGTTAGCTTTGAAGAAGTCTTCAGTCACTTCTAACCTGAACCTGGTTAGTTTGTCTCAAAGTGACTTTACCTCTTGCAATGTTGATACCTTTTTACTTGCTGTCTTTTTGGGTTGATCTTGATTTACTTTTGCAAGGGCAAAAGGCATGGTCATTTGAACAAGGTGTACTGATGTACCTCTATCTTCTTAGTTATTGTATTTTAAATTTTTTGTATACATCAGATCTTCAAAGTAACTCCAATTAATCTTTGTTAAGGTTTATGTAGGTTCCCTATGCAAGGTGTAGAATAATGGGCAAAGTAAAAGCAGAATGTATGTATGGGTTAGTATAAACCACAATACTTTTCATACTGAACATAGCTTGTTGAAATGCCTCCACTCTTGGCAGAAGACAAGCTTCGTAACCTAAGAGGATGTGATTTGAGTGGAGTTTTCATGCCCCATGTGCTCATTGTGTTCTTGCCACTGATGCAAACATTATCTATAATTACATTTTCAAGAGACTGTAAATTGCAGTCTTTGTGGAACAAAAATGCAGCTGAAGAATGGAATGTATATCCTCTCCACCCTCATTATAAGGCTTATAAAAATCAAACTATAAGGCCCAGTACCGTAGCTTTCAGATGCAGGAAACCAGCACCGTTAGCTTGTGTTAGAGTACTTTTCACTCAAAATTATGGCCTTTTGATGATCAAGCTAGTGCTGTTATTTCCAATAGTTTGCCATTGAAACTAGTTGAATTAAAATTTGTAATTGAGATGAGTTTAAATAAAGTCAGAGTAATTACTTTGCTTATGTATAATATTATTTTCATGGATTTGAGATTTTATTCACAATTGGTGGTAACATCAAAGATTTATTAGACAGGTCGTAACATGGGTGTTGAAACTTCCTACCACACCACGCTGTGGAACAGCTGTCTTTTTTACCTCTTCCCTACATCAAAATCTTACCAACTTCCATTGGAGTAGCTGAAGAACCAGAAGTAGAAGGGAGATGGGTATCCTTGACTTCCTAATTGTGTAGAACAAGCACTGGAAACTTAGACAAAAACTTCCAGGTGGAGGCAGCTAATCCTGAACTTTTGTACTATGCTCTTTAGAGTAGAAATTCATACAATCATAGTATATCAATCTCCTGTTCGTAACATCCGTGCATTCTTTTTCCTCTCATGAGCTTTAGTTTTGAGTGGTTTTTTTTCCCTCCAATAAGTGAAGCATTTGAATCCTCTCTGAAAGTGGAATTTGACTCTATAGGGATGATCCCTGGGAGATAAATGCATGTGATACGAAAGGCACATGCAGTTACTGATTCTGTGACTTAATGCATTGAGGAGTGTGGGTAGAGGTGTTGAATGATCACAATATTAATAAATAAATAAGGGATGGTCCTGAATGCCTGTAAATCCATGAGCAATTAATAAGTGCATGCATGGAGGTCAGTGAATTTATTGCTAGAAGCACAAATAGTCTGGACTAAAATTAGTGTGTGTCCACTGCTTTCCTTTCAGTCTGGTTGTTTTTTTATTAGTGTAAAGAAAGTGATAATTTGGATGCTCTTCATAGGTTCACAGTTATTTTCAAAAGCAATTTTAAAAATAATTTGGATGAAATAATGAGTCTTATTACATATCTGTTTATGACCATTTAGCTTTCTGTGGAAGGGGCTCTAGGCAACTTCATATTGCAGCCAGGTGACAATAAGGGCAATTAGATCCACGTGCTTTATGCAGTTGCTGCCCAAGTTGGTAATTCTGCCTCCAAGTTCTGCTGCCTGATTGCTGCAAGTTATGCACAGGAACACCATGGTGATTGAGTGCTGGAGTTCCCAGGACAGCATCTATTCTTAGTGGTCCAGCAAAACTTATTAAGAAAAGTAATTAGAACAAAGCTCAAGTACATTAGCCTCTTTAATGCTCCTGAATTCTCAGAGCTATCTTCAACATTGGCAGAGGCTGTGTTTCCAGTAGAGAAATTGAAGCAACTTTCTTTGCTGAAGTTAAACCCACTTTGGTCTTAACATTGTGATGGGAGTTCCTTCTTATGTAATAGTATCAAGACCCAGGAAGGTAAGAAGGTGGTGGTATGCCAACTAGTGGAAATAACCCACCTTTGATTTTTATTTTTATGATGACTTTCTGTTGAGATGCAAGGTTCTGTGTTTCTCCCTGTTTCTCATGTGTGGTGTTCTTCTGTGCCATGTCACCTTCCACCTTTCTGCCAGCTCCTGAGGCTCAAGAACTATAATAGCCACGAATCATTTTTTCTTTCTTTCTTCCTCATCTGTTAACTCTGGCAGGTTAGAAATGTATTTTATTTCTCTACTTGCAACACAACCCAGCATTACATTTTCTCAACAAGTCGTTTCCACCATCCTCCTGAATATTTGTTTCTCCATTGGAATCCAAAAAGCAGTCTCAGGCCTGTTCAGTCTTGTCTGCTGAATCAGAACTATGTCTCCTCAGGCCTTCAGGATGTCTTTGGGGAGATCTCTTTGGCCTTTAAGCTACTTCAGAAATGTAAGTGCCTGTCTTCCTGAGATGGGAACGTTCAATAGGTTTGAAGACCTTCAGTACAGGGAGAGACAGGCTCTATTGAGTAGGTTACAAGGAGATCTGCTCTTCATTTTTCTTATTATATGCCTATATTCATTCAGCTTGCATACTTATCCCTTTCCCCAGGCATCCCCCTCCCTCCTAATTCTGGTATAGATGGACAAGAGTTAACAAAGTGTCCTTTGAACTGTAGGATGTCCAGTTAGATAGGTATGAGGAGTTCAAACCAGGCAGGAAAATGGGTTTCTAGGTTTTACAGGTCCAGTCTACTCACATTCACTCACTGAACAGTCTTTTTATAAACGGAACTACAAGCTATTTTTTTCTTCCCTTATGCCAATTAGTGACGATTTTTAGGTCTTCCCTTCTGCCACACTCAGGTTTTTTTGTCTTTGTTCTTCAGTTGCCTTAGAGAGGTCTCTTGATGCTTTCTGTACTGTTGCTTTGTAGGCCAGATAGTCGTGTCTAGTGTCATTCCAGGCAACGTGCAATCTGTATAGTAAATTTAATAGAATAACACTCATTTGTTCTTTTTCTTAAAAGTAAATTCCTTATTCAATGGAAGCTGCTGAATTGCCAGGATTGCACAGCAGTTTGTGTTTCTGTTAACACCTGAAGGACTGTTGAGAAGACCTGTCGTTGTGACCACACCAGTACTCTGGTATTTGGTTTTCCTTCTTGGCAACCTTTAGACCTATGGGGGAGTGAAACATAGTTTTCAGTAAATTGGCTTGTTCCTGTATTGAATCAAGCTTGTCTCATTTCAGATCTTTGTGTCTTAAATTTCCAATGGCACTGAAAATACCAGGTTTGTTAATTTTAGATTATCGAGACGTTCCCAAAGATGGAGAGAAAGTACATCCCATAACTCCTGAGGCAGGCTGACTTTTACCTGGCACCGCAGACAGGATTGATGTTAGTTTCACAACCAACTTTTTAATAAAATACACTGTTTGAATATAAATATTACAGTAGTCAGAAAAGAGTCTGCCACTATCTGCCTTAAAGTCGCTGCTTCTCCACGCTGAGGAGTTGAACACTGATCCTCAGGATATTTTATTCTGTGATGCTAATAGCGCTAATACAGTATCATTGTGTTTGAGGCTTCAAAGATACTATACAAGCATTTTCTTATGATTCCCTGATCTTTGCATTTATACCCAGCTGTTTGTTATTCAGTTCAGCCATCAGCATCTAAGTCTCAATGGACCATGTAATATGCAGCTGTAGCCAGATGTAATGCTTCCTATTCCTAAATGTTTCTGTTAGAAGCTAAGAGTGGCAGGCTAAAGACTACTGATAACAGTGTTGCTTGCATTAATTTAAACTCTAGAGCTACACTGATTCTGTTTGGCAAATTTATTCCATGGCCAACAAGCAGAGCAATATTTCCAATCTCCATCATTGCTAGCAGTGTTGACATTAAATACATCGAGTATGTCTGCACTGATACAGAATGTACTTATGGTGCTAATTCAAATAGGAGAAGGATGTCCAATTTGCATAAACAAATATATTTTCAGATACAGTTCTATTTAAGAGAGATAAAGACAGAAAGGAGCCTGTTCTAAACAATGACTTGCAATAATGTAGAACAGTTCAACAAATCTTCACCCTCTTTAATTTTTTGTTTTCTATGGATAGCTGGGGAACCTTTACAATATCTTGTTCAAGCTGCAGGTGGGTTTTGCTGTGCTTAGCTTTCCTGGCTTGGGTGGCAGTGCAGCAGGGAATCACAGTGTTTGAGTTTGCTGCCGCAGATCACACCGAAGCATTTGGCAAATCACTTCAGCCGGTGGCTGGGGATGCACACATACTCGGGAAGTCTTGGTCAAGCCCTTCAGTAGAAGTTGATGCCAGCGTGTGGTTAGAGACCTCTGAGAAACTTTGGACAGGAGAGTTCTTCACAACTGCAAAATGCCCTGTTGGTGGGGACTCGGCATACATCAAAATCTGTGCGGAATTTAACTTTCTCTAGGCATTTTCATTTTTCATTGGCAGTACATCTTTATAACACATGCTTTAGGTTCTGCTTGGTCATTTCCAGGTGTATGGTTTAACTCAATGTAAGAATGAAAACAAAATTAGCTGTATCGTGGTGGCTCCTTGTTTCTTCCCTTGCTCAGTTCCTGCCCCTATCCCCAGCCCGTTTTGTTTTGTTTATTTATATATTTTTTAATTACTCTGCACACTAAGTAATCCTAATCCAGCAAGGTTGTTCAGGTTACAAGCAGTGCCTTGCTTTCAGCTTCTCCCTCTGCTCTGTGCATGCCCAGGGTGGTTAGTGCTGCACAGCAGCAGGCTTCTGCCCCATGTGCTGGGCAATATGGGCTCGTGTTTTGATTCCAGAGCGAACAGCATTACACAGAGGATTTGATGCGATTGTAATGAATTGCATAGGGGAAGTGCTTGTTTGAAATCAACTCCATTAACTCGGGGAACAAACCATTGCAAAGTCAACAGTTTTTCTGAGTGGCCACCGCCAGCCATCTCTTTTGAAAACACTAATGGGCTGTTTAATTAGGTGATGAAAATTGTTTACAGTTGGTGATCCCAAGTTTTGTCATTTTAATAATGGTTAAATTCAATCTCTTCTTTGATTCTTGGCAACTCTCTCATTATTTCATAACCTGCTTACGTCTAGTTTAATTCATTTGGGTGTATTAAAACCGAACCTCTCATGCAGCAGTGGTGTTTACTTAACTGCACTGTGTCATTATAATAGGTGGGGAATGACTAATAGACAGCAGTGGATGTTAGACTATAGCGTTGCAAAAGAATGTTTGTATTTATGGAAGATGCATTCCTTTTGAACTGACTATATATAAGCCCTAAAGATAATCCTGCCAATAGCATCTAAATGTCAACAGTTCCTGTGCATCTATTGCTCCTGGGGTGTGCTAACTTCTCTTCTCTCTCTCCTAGCTTAGTAATATCTGTCACTTTGAGAATCTAAGAAGGGATGATTTACAGAAGTGTCTTTATATGCTTGGGTTTGGCTTCATTGGTTGCTTTAGAGCAACCAAGAGTAGAAGTTTTCTTTTTCTCTTAATTTTCTGATACTTATCCTTACTTAGAGAAGGTGGACTGGAATACTGGGAGGCACTGAACTGACTGTTAATTTTTTTGAATGTTGATAGCCACATGATGCCTATGGGCTCCTTTTTCTCTTCACCCTATCTAAGCATACTACAAAGACCCACAAGTCCCTGTCTTAACAAGCATACAGTCTAAGCAACAGGAAAAAATAATGGTTGGAAGGTGAAAAATGAAATGGAAGCACACCTGAATTACAGGAGGTGCTTCCAGACTCATTGGATGGCACTGGCAGAGGCGAGGAGATGCCAAGTTCCCTGTCTCTTGGTCCTGTGACCTCTCAATGGACTTGGATTTTGGTTTGGTTTGGTTTGTGATAGCGTTAGTTATATGCCACATATTTTGCAGATAGTTTCTGCCAAGGAGCTTAAGCACAGGCAGATAAACAAACTGGCAGATGCTGGGGGAGGGAATGTCTTTTGTGTTTTGCATTTGGTGTTTTTCTTTTTCCCCTCTATTTCAAAAGTATGTCACATATGGGTCTTTGACTTCAGATGGGGCAGCAGCCTTTCAGATGAGTTCTGGATGCCACCAAGAAGGAAACACAGAGTGGTTTTTTGAGGAGCTGGTGACTGGTCTGTTCAGAAGTCACAATGTTGTTAGGTTGATACTGTGATATGAAATCCTATAGCATTTCTAAACCTCTGTGCACCTCCTATTTTTGTACTGCAGATGTAAAGGCATCGTTAATATAAACATGCAATATGCTGCATGGGCAATTAAAGCATTCTTGCATAACTTTCCCTTGCAAAGTAGTGCAGAAAGTAACAGCCATATGTGACCGCAGTAAGATAAAGGTTGTGCTTCCTGGAGCTCAGAAACCATGTAGGAGACCAATCCCATTTTCAGAAGGCACTTGATGGCTTGTGGAAAGTCCCAGTTACTTTCAGCAAGTCCTAGTTTCCTAAGATGTTTGCAAAGAAAGTCCTCCTGCAGCTCAGCTACTCAAGTGTTCTTTAACCCTAAAAGTCCACAAAAAAGGACAAAACCTTAGCTATAATTTTACAGCAGGTGTTACCATGGCAGTTGTTCATGAGTGACCAGCTAAGCATATAAAAAACAGAGTGGTGAGAAGGCTGTACACAACGGGTAGGCATTTTCAAGCATGACAATACTCACTTAAAGTGTTTTCCGCTTCCATCATGTGTACTTAGCTTTCTGAAATCAAGGTAAATAGGCAAGCTGTGGATTGTTGTACTCCTGTGTCTCTGACAATACTGGACTTGTGGAAAGTATTGTTATGCTGCTGTAATATAACAGGTGGTCTATTATATAAATAAGAATGGCTAAAGGAAGAAAATGTTTATGTTCGAGGAGTAGAACTACATAAATAATTCAAAGGAAATGTGATTTCTCCCATTTTCAGGCTGCTGTATTCTTGGGAAGTTCTCTAAGCATGCATAGAAAATGCAAGCAAAATAGGTTTTTAAAAATTTCTAATTGTGTGTGCCGGTTTCTCCCTAGGGAGCAAACAGATGAACCAAAACAAATAAGGTTTATTCTACAGCTTTAGTAATAAAGATGCTTGACCTGAATAATCGTGGAAAGAAACAAGTGCAAATGTTTGCAAGAATCTGTCACATATCTTTATTATGTAATCAATACAAAATAGTTGGGAATACGTTCACATAGCAATGGCACACCCTATTAAAATATTATGGTTCACCATAAATGCAATTTTAAGAGTACCACTCAAACCTGCTACGTATAAGGGATATCCTTAACACCGTTTTCCTCCTTACCCTTGTGTCTTAGTTACACATTCAGAAAAGTCTCTCCTTTGTTTGAAACTTTGTATAGCTAACTGCATGAGAAAGCAGTTTGAGGTTTGTTTGGGGTTTTTTGGTCAAAGTTGTATTAGCTTGACTATTTTCAAAGCTAGAAAGCAAAGGGTTAAAGAAGACTTTGTATTTCTTTATTCCCAAACCAACATTTAAATTGAAACATAATTTTATAAACATTACATGTGAATACCATTCCTTTTTACAGGATCTTTTACCTCTGGGACACTGGCTTGGATCAGGATTTTTTTTTTTTTTTTCCTTGCAACAGCTGTTCAGTGCATGAAATAAGCTAGTGGATGTGGTCCAGTTTATAGTGGGAAAGTGTCCATCTCCAAACCACCATCTCAATTGGCACCAAGTAACATCCTTGTCTCAGCAAAACGGCCAGAAATTGAATGAGCATGAATAATGAACCCTTTGCAATTGTCCAGGTCAGGTTGACAGCAATTTTGCCTCTGTGTATTGATAAACTTGGCAAAAGTTCTGCATTTCCAGGCATGCAGAGGCCTTTCTTAATGATTAATTCTTTAAAATAAAATGCACTGAGTTTACAGTCACTGTAGTTCCTACTGCTGATAAATATGATGATGTAGTTTTGAGAACGTTTTAATACAGAGAAGATCTACTTCTTACCCTGAACAGTTTTCATTTTAAAATCACAACTAGAGGAATAATAAAAGGTGGCTTTGTGTTGCAGTAATCCAGGATATGAGATTTAAATAGTATAGATTGTCACATGACCTAAATTTTCAAATTTGGGTATCTAAAGTTAGACACTGAAAATCAGGCCAATTATTTTAGTCTTCCTACCCATTTTTGCAAGCACAGAAATATACTGTAAAGCCTCGTATTCATTTTCTATGGAAGTAATGATGGTTTAGTTTTAACTTAGTGCTTTTTCTCTGAGGAGCTCTGAACATTTTTATGAAGTATGTCAATGTCTTGGTAAAGAAAATTTTATATTGAAACACAGGGAAGTTGAATCTGTGTTCTTGTCTTAATATACAACTGTCCTTTCAACCAAGCCTGGAGCCTTTGGAGGCATTTGCAAGGAGGATTATCTTTCTTGGCTTCTTCCATAATCAGTGGAGAATGAGAGGCTCTAGTTCTGAAATGTCCTGTTGGAGCTAAACGTTGGCGCTCTGCATTATCTGTCTGAGGAGCTTTTTGTCTGGTGTCTCTAGAGGGAACCCAGGGCACTGGATTCCTATGCCTAAAACTAGTTTTGTGAGTACCTTCTTTTGTGGGATTAATGCAGTATACAAGGATAATGATTCTTCCACAGTTGCCACCTGGAGGACTTTTGTCATTTCAGGCCCTGCTTTTTCTTATGCTTGGGAGATCCACGGATCAAACTCTATAAAATGCCTGAGCAGGGCTGATTAATCGCAGGTTTGTCAAGTATTTACTCAGGAATAAGTCTTTGCCTTTGAAGGCCCTGGTGGGACACCCTTGTGTTGCACAAAAATGAGACCAGATTTTTCCATCAGGTTTGTCTTTATGTAGTCCATCTTGATTTGAGTCAAGTTAGTTGAAGAATGTCTTGTTAATTGGCTGGTCCCATATGACTCATTTGTCCAGGCTGAGCCCTAGAGCTCCTTTCAGTAGCTCCATCCAAGCCAACTAGAAAGCAGTAGGCTCAGAGAGAGCAAAAGAAAGAAGCATCCCAAATGCAGGCTTGTCTCAGAAGCTCTTCATCACACGCTGAAAGCGAGGATGGAGATTTAGGTTTATGTGGTTTGGGAAACTTCCAGTGAAAATATTCTCTTTGCAAAATGTCAAGTCTTTGTTATCGCAGTTGGGTTTTGTAGAAGCACGCCAGCTTTCTGTCAAGGAATAGTCCTTTGCTCAGGAGTAGAAGTAGGTAAAAAAGAGATCAATCTAGATGAGCTAGCAAGTGGACCACTGTCTAGACTGACCTGATTTGAGTGAGAAACTTGAACCTTGGTGTCTTCGTATCAGTTGAATTCCCTGCCTGCCAAATTGCTTGGTGATTTCCTGTGCAACGATGGAAAGAGTAGAGCCTTTTCACCCGCCCTGTTCAAAACCACTGAGCTTGGGACTCACAAGGACAGTGCAAGACAAATGTGGTCTTCAAAATGAAATGTTTCCTGGCCTGTAGAGGTCATAGTAATTTTTATTTGTGCATAAGTCTCATCCCATATCATCACTCCCCCCCCCCTTCTCAAGACTGACTGTCTTAGAACATCTGATTGATCTATATATACCTTTTCTAACATTAAAGTAAATATTGTTCCTTTAAAGGAAGGCTATAGATCCAGTTCTGCACTTTCCTGGTGATTAGTAATCTTACTATTTATTAATGTGCTATACAGCTCAAAGGCTGCTTTGCAGTGTAAAAGCCATAGAAGATGGTCTATAAACTGACCACTTACAGTCAAGAGCTCAGCTCTGTCCTGAACTCCTTTTACTGAATAAATTTGCTTCTCATTTTGGACTCATTTGAGACCTTAGACTGTGCAAGGTCTTTAGAGAAAAGACCATTTCCTTGTACTGTGTTTATATAAAACCTAATTCTGGGGACCCTGATCCATGAAAGATCTGAACAGCTCCTACGGTGCAAATAATCATTTGGGAAATATAGGCCTAACCTCTGCAAAAACGAATGTGTTTGCTGGTTGTTGAAGGGTGGAAGGGAAAAAAAAAGTGTGTATAAAGAAAATGGCATCTGGTAGGCTGCTGGAAAATGGACCAGTCTATTAGGAATTAGTGCTAACAGGCCTCTAAGTTTCTTTCATCAAAATTACTGCAGTCAAAAAAAAAAAAAATACCACTTCACATTTGTGCTTAATTTCACCTCTGTTTATTCTCCTCTCCTGTTCCCTGAAGAATGTAGATGAGGTTTAAGTTAGTCTTAATAGTAATAGGTTTGGAATCTAGCACACTTTCACAAAATTAACTTTGCTTCTGTTGATCTGGGAATTAAAATGCTTCATTAATTTAGCAAGTCCTGGTTTGACAGCCAAATAATGCATTTTGTGACTTGTACTCTTAAGTCTAAAATTCTTATCTGCAGTTCTCCCCAGATGTCTCTGACATTCAGGGCAGCTTGGAGATCTGCATGGCCTGGAAAGGAGGAAAATGTGCACGAACGTATATACGTACAAGTACTGTAATAGAGTTTATATAAGTGACTGTGCTGTGTCCAAGCATGTCTTTAAGCACTGCATGAGTAGGTAACTCTCAAGAATCCTGTCTCTCCCTGCTTTACAATATACGCTTGTTTTTTCCTTTGTTCTTTTCTCCTTTACCAATGCAACTCTACACAAGCAAGGACGTTTTTGGTGAAGGGAAAAAGGCTTGGAGGCATGATGGATTGCTGTGCTGCACACTGGGGCTGGGGGAAGGGAGCAAAAAAACCCAAACATGTCTGTATTAAAGGAGGAGATTTGTCATGTCTGTTCTACACACTGGACATGATGTGGTACCAACTCCTGGGAAACCCAAGAGATGCCTATACATACTCTGTAGTCATGTATTTGAGAACTTGGTGGCTATTTAGAGTGTTCTTATGTTGCTGGTTCCAGTCATTCTGCAAATGCTCTTTATACTATAGATGTTTTACACAAAAAACATCCAGGAGCTACACGAACCATGCTATGATCATGTAGCAGGCTTGCAGACTGTGCTATTGCGTGGTACACACCTGCAAAGACTCGTATCGGGCCTTTGGAGTTTTCCCGATCAGAGAAAACAAATCTCTTCTTTGCATCTGTTGTAAACATATATGACGCCCCCAAATTACTTTTATTTATATTGTGGTATGTCTCAGGAATTACTCTGGTTCTGAGCTGTAAGGCTGTGCACTCAAATTGCATGGGAACGACCCAGGCAAATGGCTACAAAACAAAACTACAAAAAGACCCCAGGATCCTCAAGGCTCCATAAAACTAATCGTAAAGCACTGAAATATAAAACAAGTTGAAATAGTTTTGCTTTATTGGTGTCGTAGAATGCTTTTTCCCCTTTAGTGTCACCTCAGAGTGGTGCAGTCCAGCAGTTTTACAAGGAAATAATATAAAAGCAGGTACAGGTTCACCAGCATGAGGCATCCCTGGATTCCAGGTTATAAAGGTGAAGAGGTTCAGCCAGCCCAGTAATCCCATTGGATGAATACCCCTCAGTGTATTGTAGCATGCTAAAAACCAACGCAATACATTCAGATTAACTTGTGCTTTGTTTTTTTTGCAAACTCTTAAGATTTATGTCGTCTCGGTGCCCACTGAAATGTCATGCAAAGATGATCAACTGCAAAATTCTGTTTGTGTGCCCTGCTGAAAAAGCAGGGATTTTTACCCACGCTAGATGAGTGAAATTTTTTGAATTTCTTTTCTCTGCTTTAATTATCATAAGTAAAGATAAGTCTGTAGATTCTGTAGCTGAGGCTAATTGTGTTTTGTTTGGGAAAGGATGTGGAGTGAAAGGCAAGGTATGTTTTCATGACATAGCAGTGTGACACTTTTTTTTTTTTTCATGCATTGCTTTATAGCATGGGTTATTTTAGTGGTAGCTCTTCTCTAATATGGTTCAGATAGCAAAATTCAATATTTCTGCTTCTGTTTCGGGAGGGGTGGGGGAAGAGTTAATTTTGCTCTTCTGTTGTCTAGGAAACAGTGGTTGTACTTACTTCCCTTTTGAAAATAGATAGTGAATTCCACATTCAGGGAGCAGTGAATAAGATAAAAAGCCACAGATTAGAAGCTTGAATTAGACACCATTTGAGAGAGCAAAGATAAGTTCATGTGCGATGGAAACTTTTAGGTTGCACTGAAGTGAAAAGGAGTGGGGCTAAGATCCATTTTTAAAGAAGGTGCTCAGGGCTTTAATGCTCTGGGCGTGTTGGCGCTGATTCAGCAAAGTGTTTAACTAAGTGCCTAATTTTAATGATATAGGGCCCCACTGAGTCCATGGTTAAGGACATGGTCTGGTTTGTACACTAAGTACTTTGTCTCCCACCGCTTGGAGAATTCAACCCTGTGCATATAGTTCTAAAAACAAAGAGAAAGAGAGACACCAACAATTGCAATTTGGGTGCCTGTGCTGAAAACAAGCTATCCATCCAATTTAGCGCTGTAAATACTAAAATTCGAGATGGAGTTAATGACTGGGAACAACAGAACAGGGAACAGGATTTAAAAAAAAAAAGCCTTGACAGTTGACATGATGGGCAGTAAATGACAAGTGCATTTCAGTGCAAGCTTAAGACGATTATACTTGGAAGAAGGAACTAAAATATAAAGCAAAGGCTGTATGCAACACTGCACGTTCAACTGGAAATGTAGGTTATGTACTTGGTACTAATTCATGTCCCAGTGAACAGAAAAAAACCCCCCTCTCTTCAATTCAGATGGGACTTGGGCTGTAGATTTTTCTGACTAAAAAGCTCTGGATAATTCTTTTCTTATGTATTATTAATAGTTCTATTACATTAAATCTTAGGTGCTCAGAATGATCCTCCAGAGGTGTTTCTCCCTCTCTCTCTCTCCCCGTTGTTCCCAGCTGAAGGCTAGGGTAGCTGTGCTCCTGGGTAGGTGAATCTGGGCTTGGAGAACAGGCACGCAGATGCATATAAAGAGAGAGACAATTTGCAGGACTAATTTCTTGCAAGCGATTCAGCAGATGTGTTTTCAGGAGGGATTTTAGTGTAGTCGAGGAGGTGCTGCCCTCCAAAAGGAACAGTTTGAAAAATTGCAGAATCCTGGGAAAGAAAAACTAAAACAAATGAGTGGGAAGGGGGAGGGAGTGATAAAAAAAGGAACATGTTGGAAGTGGTGAAGTGGAAAGATCCTGGCAGGGAGTGAAGAACGGGTGTTCTGGATGTGTTTGAGAGTGCAAAAAAAGGCAGTGTCACAGACAGTAATGCAGATAGATAGTAAATCTCCTCTCGGGGTTTGTGATTACTATGTCGTGATTTAAAAAAAACACAAAACCACCCAAACCCAAGACAAAAAAAAGTCACATGGAAAATTCTCCTGGCTCTTCTTTTGTATTACTGATCACAAGCAGTCCCTTGTGAAAGTGGTCAGTATTGCTATACAAATAGGCATGCCATGCTTCTGACTAGCAAATTCCAACCCCCCTTGAGGGAAGCTTTGAGAGAGGTTTTAGAAATATAAATGCAAAATCCAAAAACCGAGAAGGAATACGAAAAATGGAAAATGCTCAAGAGGATTTGTGATGGCTTTGCAGACTGGAAGTAGGATGCGAACTCCCAGGCTGGAAGAGGTTTCTGAAATGGCAGTCAATTAAAATTATATGTGGTAGGGGGTTGACAGTCTGCATGTTTTCAAATGATCCAGCTATAGCTTGGAGTGCGGTGGGTAAGGTGCAGCACTTAGTTGGATGTCCTCCTGTGGTAGTCATTAGTCACCTTTTCCCTTCCTATAGAGCAGAGAGCGCCCTAATGACAGTGGATATAACGATGCCTTCAGGGATGCTTAAGGAGTAACATAGCTCCTACAGCACGGTGTAGCCTGTTTCCCTTCATCTCCTCTGTTTCACCAGTGTGTGGAGGAGTCGAGGACATGCCTCAGAGGGGTTGTCAGCCCCCCTCATCACCCGTCCTCCCTCCTGAATGTCCCAGAGCCGATAGACAATTAGCGGCTGCTTCCTGTGCATGGCCGTGAGTCGAAAGGGAGCTCCACCTCCACCGTCTCGCGTGGGGCCAGCAGTTGTTTGGCCTCCGCTGTAGAGAACCGAGAAATGCGAGTTACCACTTGGCCCGAGCTGTGCGTTTCACCGTAAAGGGTTACCTAGCGAGTCCTCCGCGATAGGCATCCATGTCTCCTGATGAGCTATCCCGGTGCTGCTCTTGCCTCATCTCTCTCTGACGTCAACTTTCCTGGGCTGCTGCAACCTTATGTAACTGCCCCAGCTCTCCCAGCAGCGTTTTTTGGGGAAAAGCTGCTGATTCACCCTGCACACAGGTGCTGCAGCGCGCCTTTGGTTGCAGCTCTCGGGTCGGGCAGCACCAAACCCCTCTCCCGAGCAGAGCTGGGAAGAAGTAAAGAGAGGGGGGAAAAGTCGGAGGTTGAGAAAGGTCGCACTGCAGCATCCATGTTTCTACCTCTCCCTTAGAGATGCTTGCAGGGAAAAGAAAAGACGAACCCGATGGATGGTTGTATTTGCAAGAGGATGGAATGCAAAGCAGGTGGTACTGGCACGTAACAGACCTGGGGTTGTGTCCGTGGTGCTTTCAGAGGTACACCTCTAGCAGGCTTTATCCTGGCTGCCATGGGTTGTGCTAACAAAAAAGACACGATGACAGAGACCACAGGGCAAACCACCCGTGTTCCAGGTCCCAGCAGAGTGGTGCGTGATGCTGAATACCGGTATTGGTGCCTCTTTGCTATCACGGTTGATATTGTGGTGATAATTAGCAGAACTCAGCGTACCATCGGTGCATCTTGCCCAGCTACAGCACCGTCTCCCTGCAGTGGTATCGGCGTTCACCCCACGCGGTGCTTGGTTGTGCTGCAGAGCTGGCTTTCTACCTATGGATCCCTGAATCACAGTGGCCCATAGACTACAGGTCAGATTTTCTTGAAAAAGGATTAAAATAGGAATTACCGGCCCTGGCTCAAGCAGCCAACTTGGAAAACTGAGGCTGTAATCTCAGGTTCTTCTGTGCCCCTTGGTGGAGGAGAAGGGGCACCCCAGGGATGTTCATCTCTTCCAGAGCCATGGGCAGACCAAACAAATGGCCTTGGAGGGCCAGTTTCTGTCCATTGATGAGTGAGGGAGCCAACGGCGTGACCTACACAGCCTCAGACATCAGGACTTCAGGCATCTGACATGGGAAAAGGTGAAGTGCAGAGAGATCTAGGGACATGAGTAGAAACCAGGAAAGGGAGGCATTTTAAAAATGTGCTGTTTTAATGAATGTTTTCAAAGTAAACCAAAACTGAAGTCCCAGAATAAGGCAGTCTACAAAGATGCCAGACTTCAAAAGCCGAAAAGGAGATACGTGGTTTTCAGCGTACAGAATGCGCAATATATAAAAATATATGTTTTGAAGACTTTTAAAAATTCAGAAACCAGAGTCAAGAGGGAAAGAGAAGAAGAAAAGAAAAGGTGAGTTGAGAAGGAACAAAGAGGGGTTTCAGGGTTTTCTTTGTTGTTTCAGTTTTGCCTTTTTTCACTGCTCGTCAAAGCCTCCTGCAGGAACTCTCCATCATCTAGCTCTAAGAAACTGTCCCAAGAAGTGTCTCATCTCGCAGGGATTAGCTGCTTGTTGTGAACATGCTAATTTCTGATGATAGTTCTGAAAGTGTATTTTCTTTCCTTGCTGATAGAGACTGTATGTATTAGCCAATAAAAATAATTAAATTTATATTATCTAGATGTAATTGGTGATTATGCCCTCTAGGTGGGAAGAAATGCTTTCAGATGAGCAGAAGCCTATATCCTCTGTTCAAATGACTAAACTTCTTTAATTTCCACAGAAGTGGACTGCAGGGAGAGTGGTAGCGCCCAAGCCTGCACAGAGAGGGCATTAGCAGCCGTTTCCTAAAGTAATTTATAGAATAGTTCACTGTATTATGCCAACTCTAACAAACTCTCTCCTCCTTTACTGCTAGCATGGCTGTAATTCCGCTTACTCTACTGGGAATTTGGCTCTTGGAAAGCTAAGTGATTTATAAATTTTTAAGAAGTGATGCATACAGCTAATCTAAAGGAAAGTGGGCTCTTGCAGCCTGTGCACCTGCTGTCTGGGAAGGGAGGGGCTTTTTCACAAAATGGGAAAACACTGATAATCTTTAGGGTAGCTTGTTTTAACTTAGTGTTGATGAAAGGTCATTGCCTCTGGAGCCTAAAACCCTCAGTTTACCCAATACTAGTTAAAGCAAAGATAAGGATTTTGCAGCAGTGCTTAGGCTTGGATCATAAATATGAATTTCCCCAATACTGACTACTTTGCTGTCTATGTGGGGGTGCAGTTTTTTGTGAAACTGTGGTGGCCTTCAGTTAGGTCAAACTTATGAGTCCCTTCTCCTTGCGTCCCTCCCCAACATGCTTTCAGTGTGGAAAACAAAGTCTCTCTAGGAAACAATCTGTGAACAGCCTCTTTCCTTCCAGCTGGGACTTATGGGCAGTGGAGAAAAGAAGTGTGGTACAGGAGTGTTGCGAGGCAGAGAGCCTGAGAAGAAGTCCTTCTTGGTGAATTCATACAGTAGTAACTTGATATTTGATTTCTGGGAGAGTATGGTTACTCGTGAATTCTGGAACTGCCTCTGAAAGACTTCATGTATGGATATCCATGGCAAACATACACTTCAAAATGCACCTTAAATGAATTTAATACTAATTCATTTACCCTTAGTCCTCACCAAGGTCCAGATCAAAAGTTGTGTGGTGTTCCCACTTCTCTGACACAGATTTCACTGATGTAGTAGAGAGATGGAGGAGAAGCTGCTCTCTGCCCTGCTTCAGTTGTTAGTGTGTCATTGTTGCTAGAGAAACACAAAACCTTGGACTAGGATTCTGGCAGAATAAAAGCCTTTCAATTCATATTTGATCACATTTAAAGGAGGGGGAAGGAGGGACCTTGTAAAAACCCTGTTCATCCACTAGAGAGCATATAGGCAGTGCTTCTCCTTGGAGAAAATAAAAATGTCTAGCTCTTATTATTCACAATAATGCAATGCAGTTTAAATGTTTACTGCCGTTCTACCCGTCGTGGTTACGTATGGAGAAGAGAGTATGTGAAAACTCGAAGAAGGGTTTGCAAATATATAACTTCCATGTTCAAAAGCCTCTTACCTCCTGTAAGCATTTAATATCTTCTTGTTCTTAAAGAATGTTCCTATTCTCCCCATGGAAATATTAAATTATTTACAAAGTTCCTGAGAAATCCAGGGGTGGACTTGAGAAGATGCAGAGCAGATCTCTGTAAGGGCATTTTATGGCTTTTAGAGAATTCAAGTGTTTCATTTCTAGCTGATGTGGTTGGGAAGAATCTTCTGCAAACACTGATGTGAAGCTGCTCATTCCGCAGATGATCAATGTGAGAAGCTGGCACTGAGAAGGTGATATCCTTTGAAGTCTAATGATATTAATGTTGACTCTTAAATATTTCATAGCTGTTACTCTTTTGTAGTGATTTTAGTGCTTGAGTTATGGAGCACACTTTTTTCCCTAATCTAATTTCCATTTTTACCCTCTAAACTGCCTCCTCCTGTGTGTATACAATACATGTAACTTTAAATTTAATCCATAGGGATTTGTGTGCATTAAATGAATGGTGGTAGACCCCATTAATTAATTAATCCCCCCCCCCCCCCCGGCCCACAATTTACTTTTTCCAAAGGCAATACTACTGTTTGTTAATACAGTGCATGTTTGAGGCAGTTTCTTCAGTGGCATAAGCCGCTGACTTTCTCTGCTGCCCTAGTTAACCTTATTCCCTCCATCTGTAGGTTACAGATCATTCCACTTACACTTGTAACCTGCTGTGAGAGCTAGGCATGAAAAATAGTATATAAACCCCAGGTAACTCTTGTGATACGTATCTTTTCCTCTGTTTTCTTTGTGCTTGTCTTACTTTGTGGGCACTAAAATCCTTCATAGTGAATTTGCTACATTCATATAGAGCAACATGGGTTTGGTGCGGCACAGATGTAGATTCATGACACAGCCTTTCCTGGTGTATTTTTTCTTCTTGTGTGCCACAAATCTGACTTAGTCGTTGGCGAAATATTTGTGTAGTACTTAGACACTGGATGGATTTCCACTGAGAATAATGGACAATCTGCTCAGGATTTTATTTGCCCTCAGCATCAAGCAAAACTTTCTTTTTGTTGCCTTTTGCAAGTGATCAATGGATCCACTTATATTATAACCTGGAGTTAGGAGCAGAATTGTATGTTAATATCTCTCATTGCAATAAAACGACTGTTAAAGTCCATTACTTTTCTGGGGAAAAAATGGGATGTATTTAATTTTAACTGCCTCAGTAGTGTACTGGTGCATATATAAACCCTGATGAATGAAATCAAGCAATTAGGATTAGAAATGAATAACACAAGGCATCTAGTCATTTTGGTGAGTTTGCATTTTGATTCTGATGGATTTTTCTAATATTTGCTAAGTGCATATGTATCAGCAAAGGCTCTATATCTGTATGTTGTATTTTTAAAATGCCATTGTATTGACTCCTGGGATCTAGATTTGTTTTTTGACAGCATATTATGATTTAATTTCAGTTGTCTGAAAAACTGCACCATTAAAGTAGCTGACGCAGATTTTAAGCACGTCTGTTCATTGTTCTCTTTTTCAAGGTTTTTGAAAATTACACTTGATGCCTAACACTGCAGAGTCAGTTTACATTTCAGGCAAGGTTATTTTTCCTCTTTGAATGACAGCAAGTATTTTTGTGCATGTATGCAAGTGTGACATGAAAATACAAAGATATATGTCTTACAGTTTTGTTTTTGCTTTTTAATTGATATTTGGATGATAAAAAGCAAGCAACTGCCATATGACAATTAAGTGGACCAACTTTCCCAGCTGGATGTCATATTTTACAAAGTATGTAACCAGAGAAACTGTGAATTATGTAAACTGCTAAATAGGATTCTGGGTGTAACTTATTACCCTGCTGGCTGGAAGATACTGCTTGTTACTTGCACTTTCAGAAGCAACATTATTCTGGCTGTTTCTCAGAAGCGCTAAACTTTGTTATCGGAAAAAAAAAATAATCAAGGAGTGAGCGTTGCACTTCTGGTTTCCTATGGTGAAGGAGTAGGAGGTTTTGGAAGGCTGGAAGTGAGTAGTATTGAGCATGACTTCTGATCAGTTGACTGCTGTGCCTTGCACGTGTCTGTTCCGCTGCAGGTAGGGACCAGGATGAGCTAGATCGCGTGATAGCTCCTGACGAGGGCAGATGCTGTTGTCTGGGTCCGTTGAGATAAGTGTTCATCGGGCCAGTTTGGGGTGGTGGTTTTTGTTTTATATTCTGTGTTACTTCACCAAGGAATGTTTTCTTTGCTTGTCAGTTGTGTCCCTTTGTGTTTTTGTGCCTGTCTTGTTCAATTAAACCAAATTGCATCATTTATTTTTACATATATTTCTTGAAATACCCCTTTCCTGACATCATGTGTTTGTGTTGCTGTGTAAACCTAACCCAACTTCACTGAAACAGACATGTTAAATTTTATCCTCGATACAAAACTTGCTACTTTATTTTTTCTGCTTTTCAACTTTGCTGCCTTTAACACTGCATCTGCTGTTCTTACTCAGGGTCCCCGGATTTGCTGTTGGACCATGTGCAGCACATTCTTCTTTGTCAAGCACCATGACTGTAGAGGGTGCTCTGTGGAGGCAGCCAAACTTTTTGCAGAAGCATTCAAGTTATGTCAGGAAGTTCTATCTACATGAAGGTGTGCCAGTTGATTTGGTTTTAGGAGGAAAGACTCTTTGGAAGGACCAGATTTGGAGAAAAGCTTTGCTCTTGAGCTAAAAATTATGTTGTTCCACTATGCATTAGACTGGGCTTGGACAAAATCTCGCTTCTTAGAGCAGATAACTGGAGTCATAGTAGGTGTGAGATTAGTATTTGTGGAAGATATGCATGTCAGAAAAATGTTCACGTCCATATGTAGTTGGGGTTTTTTGTTAATATAAGACAATATTAGCGGCTGATGTGAGCTATGTTTCTTATTCAAGGGCACCTTATGACTTGGGGCCGCTTCTTAAATGAAGAGCAGTCCACGACGACTGTGTGAAGAGGTACAGGACATGATGTTGAACTTATCAGGCCTGCTTGTTTGGATTTTAATGTCAACCTTTTTACTCCCTCCAAAAGGTCTAATGAAACATTTTGAGGTAGTCCCCCCCAGCTTCTTCTCCGTTCACCTTGTTCTCAATTAGAGCCCAGGCTACAGGCAAAATTGTGGTAATAGGCAGCAAGATCAGCCCTTGAGGCTGGGCTCCTCTCTGCTGTCTCTGGCCCTGGAGGTGAGGGGACAGTCCAGGGGACTTGCCAGATTTCCATCTGCAGACAGAGGCAGCTCATCTTGCCTGTCTCTTCATTAATTGGAGGGGACAAAAGTTGGCAAAGTGAGTGATGCTTTAAATAGTGAAGTTTTGAGATAAATACTTGAGTTTTAAAATAAATACTTTCATGTTTCTTCCCTTTTTTTTATTTCTGAGCTTTTAGGTTCTCTCTTTTTCATGGTTTTTGAGTCTTTCAAAGCCAATGGTGCCGTGCAATGGGAGAGATGACAGTTCTCTTCTCTTCAAACCTGTCCAGCATTTCTTTCTAGGACATGGTTTCCCACGCTTACACGTGTGAATATTATGCAGGGTGAAGAAAGTACAGAGAGAGGGAGCATGGCTGGGAGAGGCAGCCTTGCTCTTGCCTTGACCTCAGTGAATGGCAAATCTCCTCTTTCCTAAAGAGCTGGCTAGAGTCTTTCTTGCTCTTGTAGCTAGCAAAGGGCACTCTCTTCTTCAAAATCCCACTGAAAGAACAGGAAAATACCAAGAACTTGAAAACACCTGCATTATTCCCTCTTATAAAATCTTCCCAACTTGTTGGCAGATGAAGGAAAGACCCGGTGCATGCCTCCAGAAAGTTTTAGGTTTCAACTCATGGATGTTTTCCTGGGTAAAACCTGGTTCAAAATACGTCAGATCAGCTTACGTAGTAGGCCTGTTGAGCACAATACGTTGGGAGCTGCTCTCTTCCGTAAAGTTTCAGGGGCAAAAAGGAGAGTGTTCTCTTGGTGGTGAGTCACAAGAGTCTGGTGCGGCTGCATGCCGTGACCTTCACGCAGGAAGCTCTGCCACAGCATGGAGACAGAGCACGCCGCGGCACAGGTGTTGGCAGCCGTGTGCATGTTCCTTCCTTGGTACTTGTTCTCATTTTGAGCTTTAAGGTCCGCAGAGCTGGGCAAAAATGACAAGAGAAGATCAGTTTATGTTGGTGTGGGAGGAAGGTCTTGCAGAACCTCTGCAAAATGACAAATTTTACGTCAAAACCCCGGGAATTTAAAAACTTGTAAACAGCTCGTCCATCTCCAACCTTCCCCAAAATATTTCATTTTTATATACATTCCACCTTTTTCCTGTTAATACAGATATCTCCAGTTACAATTCTATGATTTTTTACTCTCGCATGAACATAAATCTGAGTTTAATATAGTAGCCTTTAGGCATATGAGAATATGTAAAGTATTTGAAAATTCAGAAATTTAAAAATTGATGTTGAAACTTAGGTTCATCTGCCAGTATTCAGGCAATGGTGTAGCAGTCATTGCCCAGCAATTCCTATTGTACAATGCAAAACTATTGGGCTTAGCAAGAAGGTACTAAAAATGCAACTAAACTGAATTTTCAGTTCCTTTCATGTTTTTAGCTTTTAGATTCAAACTACAGTACAAATGTAAAACTTCTTGTCATTTAACATGATTTAAAACTTTTCTTTTTGTAGATGTGATAATGTGTTTCCGCCTATTCATTTCACTGTAAGATCATAGGCTTTAAAAAAAAGGTAACAATTGGGAGGCTCAAAAAAAAAGTGAGTTTGATATGTTCTGTGTATTTATTTCATTTGCATAAGCACCTTAATGAAGAAATGAAATGTAATATTTCCCCCTTTTTATTAACTGTCTAGTGTCTTGGGCTGAAAATTGGAAAATTTTATAGACTTCAGTACTCTGTATTCAAGTTCTGCTTTTAAAAGCTTAAGGTAGGATTTTTTTTTTGTAATCAATTTACTAATTTCCAATAGGTTCCAAATCCCAAATATCCCATTTTTGTAAGGTTTTGTGAATCTTTTATTATAGTTGATCTTTGTGTTCTGTATGTAATTTTTCAGTTATGGGGAAGAATTACCAATATAATTTTCTACAAACTCCAGTAATATCTCTGTCCTTCACAAAATAATGCAGAGAGCTTAAAAATATTGCATATCATCTTTAAAGGCTACATAATTTTTACAGTTTTCATATAGTAGGTAACAAGCTCTCAGCCTCGCCTCAGGCCCTTTTTAAGTATCTGGTTCTGCTACGTGGTTCCACTGCTGGCCGTGATAGAATATTCAATAATCTCGTTTTTTACTAGAATTTTTTTTTTGTCTTGCAGTCCTCATGCAACCTCCTGCTTTCAGTTTGAATTTTAAGTCCAAGTGATTTTTTTTTTACCGGTTTCTAGCATTTGGTCTGTACCAAAATTTGGCCTTTCCAACTCTTCCAAATTTCTTTTCCCAACTGTGTTCTGCAGTGAGCTCAGCCCCACTTTTCTGTATTAGTTAACCTTTTGCCCTATAAATATTCGTTGATGGAAATTTTTCTCAGTTGGCTTAGGTTTGTGATAGTCAGCGAGTCGAGGCTGATAACGAAACCCTGCTGCCAGCGTGCCAAGGAAAGCATTAAACCACAGCTGTACTCCTTAGTGCTCCTGTCTTTACCTGCCCCTATCGCATACCATTACACTTGATTTATCCAATGTAACGTGATCCTTATACAAAGCCGAGCTTGCTTGTCATAAGACTTTCCATCTTCATGCCTTTCTTATCTATTTTCCAGCTGCATTTTCCCCAGTTCAACAAACAGCTCTGATGCAAAACTTTCGGAGTAAAAGGAGCCAGGACTAAACTTGGGCAACTCGGATTTGGATGGGACTCAGTGGTGAATGTGGGGGTGTTAGGGTTTGTTTGGACTTTTTTTTTTTTTTTCATCCTCCTCCCTTTCAGCCTCTTGTTTTTTGATTCCTCTGATGTGATATTAACCATCTTGGTTGTCTCAGTACTGGAGAAAGGCAGCAGCGAGGTGCACCACTGTGTAGCGTATCCTGTTATCTACGTGTTTTCTTGATCTGCATGCAGGAGCCTTGGGAGCCCAACTGCAGCCATCTCAGGCTGGCTTTTGGGGGGTGCAGGGGGCAATTTTGCATTTCTGTGAAGCTGAGTATTTAAAAGCTAGACAAAGTAGTCTGGGCAAAATATGCACAATTCTTCCATAGTAAGTCCCACTAGGACACCTTCCTCTTCAGACTTTGGCATAAAACAGCTCTTAGTGCTAATCTGTGCATTGGATCAAGCTTACAGTGAGTTAAGCAAAGAAAAGTTTCATTCATATCTCTCTTCAAATTAAAACAGTCAAAGGCCTTAGAGTAAGATAAAACAAGTTGCAAAATTAGAAAGTGCTGCTGAGTTCAGGTCATTAAAAGTAATATCATGCCTGTAGAAGACTTTAAATTGATTGAAAAATGCAAGATTTCTGTGAAACCTAAAAACCTAACCAGCTACATATTTCTTTGTCTTGATAATCATAAACCTCTAGGATACTCTTGTTTCATGTTTTACATTTTTTTTTTGTTTGTAGCCATGTGCACTGAAAGCTTATTTTGTCCATTTGTTTTAAAGTGAAACCTGAGGATCCCCTGTAATCTGTAAATGAGTTGTGTTGTTTCAGTTTTGGTTTTCATTTGTACTGGGTTTTTTGGATGCATCAAAAACATGACTTGCAGTCAGAATGAGCGTCCTTGTCAAAATTTCAGTAAGCAGAGGTCAAACTGGAACATGAGAACATAACTTACATATTCATAATTGCATAAATTGTCCCAAAAGAAGGTCTTTTATTATCCACTGTCCATTTTCATCCTGCTTTCATGCAGATAAACTGACTAGAGATTCAAACAGTCCTCAAAACACTGATGCAACTTTACTGTATCATCTATAAGTCTATGACCACCTGCCTATCAAAAAAACCCCCAACCTGGCAGAAAAGAGAAAGTTAATAAGTATGAGAAGAGATTTGGAGGTATTTGAAAAGATGAAGCAACTTTAAACAGTTACTGTACTGAAGGTACAGCAGTTGGAGAAAGGAGATGGGGCAGGCAAACCATGTAAAAGCTAACGTAGACTTTAATGAAAACTGGTGTTTTTTTCTGTGAACAGCTTTAAGGTTTGGGGGGAAAAGCCATATAATGAAGGAAAAAAAAAAAGCAACCAACCAACCAAACACAAAAAACCTCTCATCAGTGTCAGTGAAGTCCACAGATGCAGCCATCTGAAGATGCAGAGAACCAGGTGCAATCCGCTGTTGGTTTGGTCCAATTTTTGGTGAGATCTTTGTCACAGATGACTGTGCTACAGGAATGTTTGGGGGTCTCGGCTTTAGTCAGCTCCGTACCACCCTGAGCACAGTGGTAAAATGCTCTAAACTGCTTAGTCAAAGTACAGCAAAGCTAGTCCTGCCTTCAGCTGGGATAGCTGCAATGGTGAATCAGGCTAACACCTGAGAAGAGGTGACAGAGTTGCAGGGAAAACAAAATGTCCAGGATGGAACAGAAAACCCACCTGGTTACTAGTGAAAGCAAAGCCTGTGACTTGGTTTCCCCTTTTTCACTAGGATGTGGTTTAGCAAAATTGCCACCAGGTGCCTGCAGAGGTGATGAGCCCCAACCGCACTGCAAGAATTGCAAACAGCCAAGCTACACAGAGCATCATATCATCTGTGCCATGGATGATACACCATAGATCTGGGGGCAAAAAAAAATCCAAAAGGCAGCATCCAGCTACTGAGAAACACAAGGCTTCTGCCAAACCCTCATGTGGGTCAAATGCAAATGCACTTGTAGGAAACAAGAGGCGAGTCAAAAGCAGAGCAAGGGCTGCGGCAGAGCCCTGTGACAGGTTTGTCCTCAGGGAAACTCTGAATTTCGGAACTGCTGCCCTGTGATGGTACCTCCTCCCCCCGCCCAGCACAACCTCTTGCCAAAGGGAACTGTAATTTTTATGAATGCCTTGAATTGCAGCCAGGTAATTACCTTCAGGAAATTTTCATTTTGCTAAATGTTAATCTATAGAGAGTGAGTGACTAAGGGTGGTGGGGGGGGGGGAAGCCACAAATTTAATAGCATGATAAACAACCATCTCGATTTAGAAGCCTTATAAAGGAGGCTCTAGGTGTGATCTTCAGGCAAATACTCCATTTCTGTAAGTGCTAATCCTAGAAGGATACTTTGCCTTTGGTGGATATACACGATGTCCATGTAGTGGACCCAACACATTGAATTATCTTCCTGAACTACTCAAAATAAGCTTTGAGCAGCATTGGTCTACTGTACAGTGCTGAGTGTCCAATCGTTGCTCGTGACTTTTCAAAAATCAAAAAATAACATCTCTGCTGAAGAGGCTGTTTCCTCAAGCTGACTTTCAGATTTATTTTTATTTTTTTCACTTCTTCTATTAATTTATTTCCTGCATTCCATTAAAAATGGCATTTACAGGTCAAGGAGCATTAAAAAGATTTCATTTGCAAAAAAAAAACCAACCCACAAAACAATAGCAAAAAACTCTCTTTGTTGATTGTGCACTTTACCAAAGATTTACATTTTTCACATCTGTTGACTTCCCATTATAGTTTTCATCTTGCATGTAAAATTGATACACCAAGATAAACATTCTCCCAATGGCTGGAGTAGGGGAGCTTAATAATAGCTCTGATTATTTTTTTTTTTCCCAAAAGAATACTAAAACAGCCTTTATTTTTTGTGATGTCACAACCAGTGGAGAGTTTGACATTATCACATTAACTGCTAATGTATAAATGCAACACTAATGTACTAGAATTAAAACATTGTATAATGACCTTCCCTTGGTTCAGCCATTAAAAATACATTAATACTCTTTCTTGCAAATTGGACCAGATGCAATTTATTCATCAATAACTGGTTTGTGGTTTTTTGTATGGATATCTGTGTTTATTTTCTGGAAAATTATTCTGACTTTGTCTTTTGCAAAGTAAAAGCAGTCAACATCTTGGGTGCACTTATATAGCCTTTATTTTATTGAGAAGAATAGTAGCCAGAACAAGGAAACTCAGTCTCCCTCCTTCTAGCTTGTATTCAAGTACTTGTGTTGGCTAGCTTTATCCGGTGCTGTGTGGTTCAACACACCCATTTGTAAAATTAGTATATTACCAATGTCATGTGCAAATTGAGACTTAATTAGCAGATGTTTGTAACTGCTTTCACATCCTCCTAAGAATCACGCTATGTGAGTGCAAAGCAGTTGTTGCTGGGAGATGAGAACATCACCAGAGCAAAGGCTTTATGGGAGATGGGGAGAGGGTTTCAGAAGGTGTTTGGGGGATATTTTTTTTAAGATAATTTGGTACCTTTTTAAAACTCCCTGTTTTGAAGTAGGTGGGGCACAAGATGGCAGAAGGTATCTCCCATGTAATAGGTGTTACTTCTTGCATCCCCCTTCTATATCCCACATGTATCAAGGTTTGAAAGCTTTAAAAAGCAAGCTCCGAGTTGAACAAAAGGACTGCTAGAACAGCAATGGGCATGTCGAAGCACACTTGAAGATAACAGCTGTCAGGACACAGGAGATGAAAATGCAACCAAGTATACAGGCTACAGGAAAACTTGGCCTTAGGCATTTTGCTTTCACATCAGTAGTTTTAACCCTTTGCACACCAGAAAAGATTTTAAAGTTGGGGGAGCACAAAGGAGGAGAAAATCCTTTGTGGGTTGTTTCTGAAAACTGAAAATACACAAGTAACTAGTGAATAGCTGCTGGGTCACCATTATAAAAGTACAGGCAGTGCTGCGTTTAGACAGCTTGGCTTTAATCTGATTGTGAGCCATGTGTTTCCTCATATGGGAGCTACCACCAACCCAATTTTAATCAGTTGCAATTTTGTTTTTACATCTAAATTAAATAGCTTGGATTGAACGGGAATTGAAAAGAAATGTCTGATCAAAAGCATTTCTATAAAGCAATAACTCTCTCACTTTAGTTTCATTGAGCATCTCCAGTCTGATATTTTTCATTTTACCCAAATATTACCAGGGCTATAACTCTAATGTATTTTACATCAGCCTCCTGATTGCAAAGTTAAATAAACAGTTCATGAACCATATGAGGAAGTCTCCCTGAAGACCTCGCTCTTTAAAACAGTAAGTACAAGTATGACTCAGGAGATTGGCAACAAAGAATGGAAACTTTCAGTTCTGTTGTCTCGAATCCACCTTGATTTGGGAGCAACCAAGAATATTCCTTCCTGATGACTGTTCAGGGGCCTATGTGAAAAGAGTCGGTGGTATCAGTTACTGCAAGTAAGCAGACACATATTTGGTACATGCCTCAGCAGAGACCAATATACCTCCCAGCCAAGCCGAGGTACATTAGCAGGACAGCACTTGATTTGTGGCTAAAATCTGATCTGTGGCCCAACAAAGCCTCTCTCCGCCGAGCCTGTTGCTCCTGCCCTTTCCACCTGTACTAAATCCAGTTGAAACGGAAAGAGTTGTATACAAGCTTCTGCTAGCATCTGTTTCCATGCTTGTTGTCTGAAACAAAGCCTAATTATCACAGCCCCTTCCTCGATATTTTCTTTTGACTCACCCAATTGTCTACAGCCTTGATATCTAGAGCATAAATGCCAAGGCTGAAACGTGCATTCAATTAGAAGATGACTCTTGACTGACCTACATAACAGTTCATTCATGAGATAATGTGACCTGGAGTCATGGAGATAGAAGTCAGTTGATTGAGCTGGGTTGGCTGTGTACACTGCAAACTCTCCAGTGATTGAAGAATCATCTAAAATTAGACATACGCTGTATGTTACCGAGAGTCTTTCAGATCCGTCTCTGTTTCACTAATATTTCTTTTATGAGATGGGTGTATAATTTGTCACATTGTAATCCTTTAGTGCTTAACTTTATTAGCATGAAGTACTTAGGTATCAAATAAAATGAGCAATTAAGTGATTTATATTTAAGGTCTGCTCTCAGTTCAGGGCTTAGGTAGCCAGACTCCCATGAACTGGGGCGAGAGCGTGCATGGTATTTACCACTTCCTTCGGAGAGCTACAAAATGGTGCTTTTTGAAGATGAGCCTAGTTGTGTGTGTAAATCCCAACTGATATTACTGCGCCACGAGTTAGTATGTATATTTATATTAAGGGTTATTGCGCATTTGTAGTGAACTGCAGGATATTTTTCCTAGCTTTTTCTTACTAGATTTGTGAACTCGCAGCTTTCAGCTGCAGGAAAAAAAAAGTTAACCAGCGAGCAAATGGTTTAAGCGTAACAATTAAGCGACACTTTTTGTATTACTAAGCCACAAAGGAAGCTCAGATAAAGGTTGTAGGTCGGAAAGAAACCTCCAGGAGCATGCTCGTGAAGTGAGGCGGTTCAAGAGAGGCTGCAGCTGTCACTTCCAGATCTAAGGGGCTGTGAGGTATTTCAACGATTTTCTTATCCTATCTTGTCTTAAAGATTCATTAACAGAATAATGTGAAATTATCTTGTGTCCTCTAGGGCATGAGTTCCTCTTTTTTTTATTTTTTCCCCTCCTCTGTAAGTGTGGTAGGAGAAGTCTGTGCTCTGTCACATCGAGTCCTCGGTTCCTCTCAGATGAAGCCGCTTCGGCGCTGACTGACGCACGTCGTGAGGAGGAAGGGGGGACATTTTGTACGGGGAGGCTGCATGCTCTTCAAAACACATTTGGGGCACAGCACTACGCTTTTTAAGGTTTTCTCTATTAGTAGGTGCATCTCGTGTTTTTTCCATGTGCATTTAAAAAGCGAGTTGCATGCTATTTCCTTCTCTGTCTCTTTGGTGTGCTTGTTTGGTGTTTAACTCCGTGCTGGCACAGTTATGATTGTCTCTAGGGGAGGGTGAAGATTAATCAAAAAGCACAGGAGCTTGCTGTCAATCTGTCTGGCAGGAGGGTTCATGAGAGTCTTTTGTGAGTTTCTTAGTTTGTCTTAGAGTTTTTTTGCTTTACGTTGTATAAGAAATAATAAGGAAGTGGCTGCCTGGACAGGAGTAAAAAGGCATTTAATTTAATCTTTCACTTTGCACGTTTTGCAGTGGTTTCCTATGATCCATTTTTTTTTATGCTGCATACTCATGGTTTGGCTTTGGGTGAAGAAACTGTTGCGTAGGCTGGCAGAGGTGAGCAGGAGAGAAACTTTTATTTTTTGCAGGAGTTTTTTGGTTTAGGTAGGCCACTGGCTGCAAGCTGAGGATGAAATTGCACAGGGCCCAATTAGTGCCTGTTACCTTTTCTGCTTGCTCTTGATTGGTTGCAGAGTCAGAGGTTTAATTAAGCAGAAATGGGGATGTAGAGTTAATGTTCATTATAACTAAAATCGAAACAGCTGTTTACCTTGCTGAAGCCTTGTGTGTTAACGTCCATAAATCTCACCCCCAGGAGAGCTCGGAGGAACCGTCCCCTGTAAAACATGCCTTTCCGGATATCGTGTTACATCATTTTACATACTCATTTTCGCAACATTTCCTAATCATATTAATTAACACATTAGGGTATAATTCTTATTGTCTACAGAAATTACTTCAATTAAAACTATTAACATATTTTCACAATTGTTATATTATTACAACTCGCTTTGTTACTACTCAAAAACTACTCTTGCAAACCAAAATGTTTGAAATTAGCATAAAATTGCGGTGGCTGTGCTTTTCCTCTTAACCGATGGATCAGGTCTCACTGTTAATGTCCTGAATAATCTCTGTCTCTGTGCTGGGGTTTCTACAGTGAGAAAAGATGAGAGGTTCTGTGAGTGTCCCACAAGATGAGGCTAAAGAGAGTTTGTCTTGATTAGCCTCTGCAGTGCCTACCAGGAGTGTGACCACTGTGCAGGAACATATGGAAAGAGTAAATGCCACAGAGGAGCACAAGACGGTAATGGATATAAATTGGCCATATTCATGCTAAAAATTAGTAGCATTTTTGTTTTTGTTGTTTTGGTTTTTTGGGGGTTTTTTTGGTCAGATCTGTGAGGTTTTAGCCTGGCTGTCCTGTAGGAGGAATGAAGGCAAGAAGCATAGCTAGCTTTTATATTGAACATTGTTACACTCAAAATCTTCTTACAGGCAAGACAAAATGTGCCCTCTGTGTAAAGGCAAAAATTTATTGGTAGTGTAATTGAAATCCTAATGGTCTAGTCAAAGAATTATTATTAGTTCAGATCTACTTAGTAAGGAAAGGAAAGAATACTGTTTCGGGGGGGAAAAGCTTCAATAATAATACATTTTAAATTTATACACACATTTCTGAGTATCTACCCCTTTCTGAGGTGTTTTGTTCACCCTTACTCCATGGGTCGTGGGGCTGTTGGTTTTTAGTTTTCGGAGCTGGGGAGCGGTTACGGCAAGTTGTCGAGTACCAAGCACTGCAATGGGAGGGGTATGTTGGTGGGGGGGGTTTCTTTCTCTCTGCCATGAGGAGCATGATGCTTCTTCCTCCTCACTCTGGGCTCTGCTTCTGGCTATTTTTATGTTTTCTAACATGCTTTTACACCTTGCTCTTTATTCATTGGATTGCAACACCACATTGCACCTGAATTCAGTATGTATGCAATGTTTTACATCTGTTGGCTGCTTTTTCTTTCCTTCTTATCCCTAGAACAATGGGTTTGCATTTCTTTAGTCAGCTATAGGTGAATTTTTATAGCCCTGGGGTCATGTGTGTCACTCTGTGCCCCAACTGATATCAGCTCGTGCCTCCACTCCTCTGCACTGCGCTGTGTGTTGCCTCTTCTGAGGCCTCCGCGATGATACCGTGTCAGTGTTCCTCTGCACTCTGTCATTATCCTGCGATCATAAATATTTCATCCTACTCAGAGTAACTACTTGTTACTACTGTCTGTATAAGAATCACACTTAAACCACATCATTATGCGAAGATAAGCAAAAGTAAAATAAATTAGGCAATAGCCACCTGGTCATTAGGAAAATTGCTGCTACAGCTAAAGCACCTAAACAAAGCTCCGGGCTGGGCAGCGCAAGTGTGGGCAAGCCTGACGTGCCTGGGTCCTGAGGCCGTGCAGACTCAGCACAAAGTTTGTGGCCTATTACTGGCACCAGCAACACTGTGTTTACTGGGCTGCAGGGCTTGAACGTGATGAATGAGATCATTATTTGGGTTTACCCATATTGGCTGGGGACCAAGCTCAGTGACACGGGATGTCCTTTCTGGTCTTAGGTTCCTAGCAACACCTTAAACTGTTGAAATAGAAAGGGAACACTTTGCCTTTACAGAGTAGATGTATATTGGCATACTATTAGCAGTCAAGTTGAACAGAAAACAAGAAAGTTGATCTAACTGAGGTAGATAATTGCTGTCATTATTCTAAGCCATATGTATTCTATTTATCTTCATGATATTGCTGTGAAAATGCTGTTATCCTCCTTTACAGGTAGATAGTATTTATCTACAGTTGCCCTAGGATGCCTCTGTAGTCAATGGAAAGACATTGCTACCTCCATTTCAGTCCACCTGAAGTCTGAATTGCCCTCTAAAATGATTATTTCTCTTCATGGACTAAATAGGAAATCCTGCACACATAGATTTAATAAATCTGAGCCAAAGAGATTAGAGATTTGTCTGCAGCAGATGAGTTTCAGAGCCTGTGCTTTCACAGCTGTTACTAGTAACTAGCTTAGCTTAAATTTATTTCGTATATGGTCTATATAGGTGACTGCCATAGTTTAGATTGTGCTGTTATTATACCTCAAATGAGACATGTCCACAAGAAGTCTATGGCTGAGCATGGAATTCAGTTCTCCTATTTCAGATGAGAAGATAATGCCCTAATCAGTTCTCATCCATGTATTGTGGTCAGCGGCACTACTCAATTCTTTTCAGTTTGGCTACCACTCCAAACTGTTAAACCATCTGCCAGTGGCAGCCGAAAAGGTGACAATATAATAAATTACTAGAAAAAGTTAAGATGTCTAACATCTGCTCACCACCAAGCTTGAGCATCTTCCCTGTATTGATGTTCTGTCATCTCTTGACACAGTAAGAGAAGATGTCTGCTCTGAAGTTCTTGCAAACTGAAATCATTTGCAGCTGGACCTACGTTCCAGGCACCCATCCTCTTGTGAATTTTGGGCCTAAATAGGGAATAACAATAGAGAAGGGAGAAGACAAGAGCAGGAGAACAAATAATTTCTTAAAATACCTTATGAGGTTCCTGGCCCACGTGAAGACCTGTATCTACTCATTCTTCATTATGACTGATGAGGTAATACCTAATGATGGCAAGCAGAATTTTGCAAGACAGAAATAGAAACTGCAACCTCTTCAGAGCCACATGACTGCACATCCTGGAATTACGTTCTGCATAATGTTTTAATCAAATAACAGTTTGCTTAGTAGTATGGCCCACGTTGGTTAGTGCAAACAGAATGCAAACGTATTCTAGATAAGATTATGCAGCTCTGAAGGTGTTGGTAGGCAGACACTGTTGAGAAAATATACACATAATATTTACTTAAAACGTTCCTGGAGCCTCCTTTGGTGTTATTAGTCTGTCATGAAAATCTGCAAACACACACTTATCAAAAACTCACTGCAAAACATTAGGCAGTTAGTGAAGTCAAATATAGTGGGGTGACTGCCATAGCAGAGCACAGTTAATGGTTGAGCTGTGACTTAACTTACATCCAAGTGCAAACATAATTAAATTAGAAAAAGTCCTGAACCAAACATAGGAGGTGTAGCCTGCTTGGAATGCAAAGACGAACCTGGATCCTATCCTACTGCTTCAATCTCCTGAAGTAAAACTGTAGGAGACAGAAGTCCAGAGTTGAATCCAGCTTAAAAGGTGTAAACCAGCCTAGTAGATGCCACAATGTTCTGCTCGTTATTGTGATACAAACTTGCACAAAATGATGTGATCTAAGAGAAAAAACTTCTGGAATGCAGGGTTTGTGGAGGTTGGTACGACACTAATTTGGGGGATTTTCCTTAAATTAGAAATCAACTTCTATTGTTTAGTTAGTTTCCTTTTCCAAGTTTGTTCGAGTCTAAAAACCTCCTCTTAAGACATGATGTCTCTAAGCATAATAATAACTGATTTCTTCTATGTTCTTAATTTCTCTCACGTAGATGGCCCTAGCAGCTTATTATACTGTGAACAGGTGAGGGAGGAGCACTCAGCGCAGGTCCCTCCATAGCAGACCTCCTGTCATTTTAAGCCGGCTCAGTGAAATTCCATTGGATATGAATTCACCTTAAGCAGAAGGATGTTCCTTGCAAATAAATATGAAATAATATAATGTAGTTAAAATTAATAAAAAAATACTAACATAATAATGAAGAGTGGAAATACCTAAATACTCTAGTAGCCATCACTATATAGTAAACCAGCTGGATTTGATCCTGGAGAGTATCTTCCAGACTGTATTCCCATGAGTCCTGTTCTGCCACAGATCTCTCATCCATCCATCCATGAAAATCTATTCTTGCAGGTCTAGAACTAGAAAATGTTTCCCCCTGTTTTTTCCTTGTAACAGTAGTGTTCATCATTCACCCTGCTGCTTCTCCTTACCACTTTCTATCTCCTGATTAGACCTTGGGGCTGCTGGTTTGTGTTCCCTAGGACCAGCATGTTTTTCCTGAGCTAGACCCGTTAGCAGCAGTAAGCAAGCTATATTTTAGCTTATGTGATTTGGCTATGACATGGCAACAGCTGAAATAAGGAGCCAGTAGGCTGGCAGCAGGAACCTAAGTAACAGAGCATCACGGTGATGGTTAAACTGAGATTCCTGCCATCAATGTGCCTGGATGTCCGTTTAGAAATGGTCACTCAGGTTTGTGTCGTACTGTACCAGCCTGGAGAAGTCCTGAGGGGTTACTCAGATGAGCTGTTGTGTTTTATATGGATCAGTGCCATTTGGAAAAGGTGGGAGAGTAAAAGTCCATGTGCATGTGTGTGTCCCTGACTGACAAGTTTAACCTTATGCAGAAAACAGAACTAAACCTGTAGCTGTCACTGTCTCATCCCAGCATGGTGACCAGCTGTGCCTGACTGGTTATAACAGGCTGTTTTCCTTTTCAAAGCTATTATTTATAGCATTATCTTTTTAGAGGAAGGTGTGAGACTGGTATATTTGGCTGGTTAGCAATGTCAGTATGTTTGTCTACTACAGGGTAGAGGTGATGTTTCTAATCAAGCTTGGACTGAATGGACTTTCCAAGAGGCGTGAGGTGAGGTTTCTAAACAACTTAAAGGATTTGGTTCAGAACAGTCATTAATCAGTCATTAAAAAGCGATTGCAAATGCCATTACTTTCTGTCCATCTCTAGTGTTTCTCAAGCATGCCCCCGAAAGCTCGACACCATTCTGCAGGTTTAGCAGTAATTTGAATGCAACAAATTGTACCTGCAAAGCACAGATGTTGAAAGCTGAAAAATCTGAAGGTGCCGTATGTTTCCTGTAATTGAAAGCAGGTGCCCTGAAGGAAGCAGAGATTCTGTTTCACTTTATGAAGTATCTAGTTGGCAGAGCAGGCAAAAAATACCCTCTAAAGCTTCATTCACTAGGACTGGATAAAACAGATTAAAACTGTTGTTTTACGATAGCTCTAAGGGACTCCAACAAGGGATTGAGGTCCTATTGTGTTGGGCACCCTAGACAAAAGGAATTAAGTCACAGAGTTTGGAGTACTGAATAAATGGAACTGCATATATTTAAAGGATGGGATGAGGGGGAAGACCATGACAGCCCTGCTTTGTGCAGCACTGAAAACCAGGCCTGGCATCTCCAGCACTTTGGGTCTATTCCACTCTGCCTTGGGATGGATGCTGCATCCCAGGTCCACATCTCCCAGGTGTCCCACTTCTGAATACTTCTGTCATTGCTTCAATGAAAGTTCAGTATGGTAGGCTACCAATCTATCTTATGCCTTGGTCATTGTATACAAAGAATCCAGGCCTAAAAATGAAGAGGAGCTATGAAAATTTATGCTTTTGAGGATGACTTTTTGAGAAACAGTCTATAATGTGAAGCCTGCAGGACAATGAACAGGAGAGAAGTGCCCTAGCTGCAGCTCCACCTGCAGATTTCACAAGGCTTTAGGGAGGGCTTTTTTGTGTGTATGTGCCTCAATTTACTTATGGGCAGTGCTAAAAGCCCCGAGGGTCCTCTGAGAATTGTTCAGTTGATGTTTGTGGAGTTTTTTTGTGTGGTATGTGGTACTTTTAAGACATGTAAGAGCCAAATGTTATTACCCCACGGAATTTAGCCGAATTGCATTCAAGCTGAGCATAGCCTGCAGGTATAGGTAGTATTTGATACTTAAAGACAGAAAAACAAAATAACAGAAAAGCATCCCAAAACATCAAAACTTACTAATGCTTCCAGCCAGCTTTGTAGTGCTGCAGGTTTGAGCAAGCCAGGACTGTTTCCCCTTCCGTTCCATGTTTCGGTAGCTATAGCAAGTGCAGAAAGAGGAAACAACTTTGATCAAAACATTTTTCAGCCCTTTTTCTAACAAAACAGATAGTGCCTGGCACAGTATCGTTGTACAGTTATTTCATCTCCCCCAAAATACTTCTGTCAAGTTCTGAAAGTGCCGACTGACCTGTGTGCACCAGGCTCAAAGCTTTTGCTCTGAATCTGCGACTGCCCTTTAAAGACTCTGCAGCACTTCATGATACTCTCTTGCTCTTTGGATTGCCCACAAGTGGTTTGTTGTTTTTTTTCTCCTTCAGTAGGAGGCAGACATTTTCTAGGAATTTTTCTTCCTGTTGAACCACCGGAAAGAAAGAAGAAATGTCCTTTGTCCGCATTGTGAGAGAGATCATAAATTTTGCTGAGAAAATTGAGAATTATGTTTACTGCCTTTAACTAATAGTCAGGAATAGATAGGAAAATTTGTGTCCCCGGCAAGTGGAAGAAAAAACCTGATTTTCCAAAGATATTAGTCAGATTTTCATTCTTTTTGACAATTCCATTTAACTGACTTAATATTGGATCTCAATTCTAGCCAAATTTTTAAAAACTAGGAATTTAATGACTGTCCCCATCATTTCTCTCTGTATAGCTTCCTATACATGAAAGGTCAAAAATGTCAGTTAGACCGTACCATTTGGCATGAAGATGAATATAGAAGCTAAAGAGGATTTAAAAAATACATGATCTGGCATTTGAAACTGGAGGTTGGGAGCCGAGTCCTGCTTTTATTCCTTTATCTGCTAGTGACCTAGCACTTCATCTCTTATGGGGTGTGTTTACAGATTTAATAGTCTTTTTGTCCTAGTGCATGGCAGTGGAAAAAGTCCTGCAGGGGCTGAGTCAGATTTTGGGTAGGTAGAAGAAGTGTCTGGGTGATGCTACCACTCTCCGTAGAAGCATCTATGTGCAGCAAGTACATAAAATAGGATTAATGGTCTCCACACCTCGCAGAACCTGAAAGAAGTCTGTTTACCCTAAAATCCTGCTAATGTCAAAGGAGAGGTAGGCATCATTGGCAGGGCAGTCTGGTCCCCTTGTTTCTCATTATTGACTGTAGAAAGAAGGAGGATGGCTGGGTTACTAATGCGGTACTTACCGAGGCTTCTGTAGCTCAGTGAAATCAGCCTGAGCCTTAGTGCCTTAATTTTCCCATCTGTGAAACTTAGGTTATGTCTCGCAGTGGAATCATGATCCTGACTACTTGTGTGTTCCAAATGCTTGGAGAAAGAAGGCAAAGTTAAAAGTCAAGGTGGTATTCTGATCAGTGTTGTGTTTACTCTAAAAACTGCAAATGTACAGCCTGAAAGTATAGCACAGATACATATACAGCATGAAAGTGCAGCACAGAAAAATAAATTAGCACTAGCTGTCTTATGAGCCATATTTCTCTGTGCAGTAATGCTTTTAGGTGTTATTCTTAGGCATCTCCGGAAAGCAGTTAAATATTTCCAGTCAGTCTTGGAAATACCCATTTTAATGTAGACAGCAAAGGTGGGGGACACTTATTTATGATTTGAATATCCGCAAGTGGTTGGGGCTCTGTGCATAGTCCCTCTGCATCTTCTGCCTTGCTATTCTCTGCCTTTAGCTGCTCACTTTTGTTAATTGCATTAACCTGTAAAATAATGTATATATACACACATATATGACTTTACTAGGCATCATTAAACAGTCAGCAGACAGCAGTTAGCCAGAATCAACCACTAGTTGTTCTTATAAATATTATAACAAATGACAAATTTCTGAACTTCAGAGCTTTGTATGAAATGAAGCCTGCCTGAATAAGCCACATCTTTGTGTCATCCATTTGTCTTTCTCTGGAATCATTCAAAACTCCCTTCTGACATGTAGGAGCCTTTTACGCTTCCAGTGCCAAATGTTTTACATTTTCCTTTGTCTGTCCTGCCAGCAATGTGGCCCCATCATAGGGTTTGAACTGTAGTGAAAGTATTAACATAGTCAAAAAGATTGAGAGTATCACAGTGATTAGATTTTGGGAAAATCTCATTGAGGACATAAAAAAAAATAATTCTTTTTTACTCTATTGACTCATAACTTGGAGGTGATTTGTAAGATTGAGCTATTCAGTGATGGTTCTTGGACTCTAAAGCACATCTTATATAGGTGGTCAGATACCACCAGACTATCTTACCTGTTTTTTTTTTAAAGTGCTTAAAATGTGGAGTTGAACCTTTGGAATCAAACTGGCCAACAGCTACAAGTTAGTAGCTTTTGTCTCAGGTTGTTTTTAATTTAGTCTCTGTCTTTCAAGTTGTTTGGGCGGGAAGTGATTCCAAACTACACATTTAGCATTCACTCGTGGGGTTTTTCTTTCTTTGTCTGCAGTGACTTCTCCTGTGGAAGCAGAACTAAAGGGTCTGTAAAAGGTTGACCTCACTGGTGCTCACAGATCCTACACTGAATACCAAATTACTCTAACAGCACTTCCTTAGGGGCTGCTAAAAGTTTTCTGTAACTTCAACCACGGTGATGTGATGTTCTGAATGACTCCTACTTTTATACCTGCATGTTTAATTGCACATCTTAGAGAGTGGAGGGTACTACTGTGTAGGAACTTTTCCCTTCAAATGTATGTTAACCTGTTTTAGTTTTCTCTTTTATGGTTTTGTCATGCATATATAATATCAGCTCTTCTAGAATATCTTTCCTGTGTTTAAAATACAAGCTGAGTTTGCAATTTGATGTAACCTTCATAGAGCTTTCACTTCTGTTTTCAGGTACAGAGAAATCAAGTATCTATGTTCTTAGGATGCCTAGGTTATCAGGCACTACAGAATATCCATCACTCATTCCTACATCCAGTATGTTGTCATATGCAAAGAGCAAAAATCCCAATCCCTAATTGCTGCAAATTGCCATTTGTAGCCAAGTGGGACAGGTTTTCTGAATGAAATCTCAGATGATCTGGGGATGTTTAGCCTCTGCAAGAAAGTTGTTCTTCGCTAGTAGGTGGCTCATAATTTACCAAAACCAAAAGACTTTGATACTCTGTCCTGTCACATAAGACTGAGCTGCTGCTGTGGTGCACAAGATAAGGTTATGCTGCCCCTGGAAAAAGAATTCACTTTTTTCATATGCTCTGATATTTCAGTTTCATCCCTTCATGATGTGATGGCTTTCTGTTGTCACTTCTCATTTTTGTAAAGTATTACTAAGTGCTCCTGCTGCTAGTTGTAACAGGATCATGTGATAACTCAGGTTGGAAGGTCCCTCAGGAGATCTGTAGTCCAACCTCCTGCTCAGAGCTGGGTCAGCTGTGAGGTCAGACCAGGTTGCTCAGGGCTTGATACAGTTGGGTCCTGAAAACCTCCAAAGATGGAGATTGCATAGTGTTTCTGGGCAGCCTGTTCCAATGGTTGACTGTCCTTGTGGGGGGAATATTTTTGCTTCTATCCCTTCTTTTAACTTATAGATGTTGCTTGTTGTCTTATTGTGCCACGCAAGGGACCTGGTCTCACTCAGCCCAGAGAGGAGAAGGCTTCAGAGGAACCTTTGCATACTTATGGCAGGCTATTGAGAAGAGAGGGCCAAGCTCTTAAATTGGTAGATATTCCCATACCATTTTATCAATGAAGGTTGGTCTGGAGTTGTTCACTCTTTGAGAAGTCTTTGGAAGCAGGTGTTTTAAAGAAAAGTGATATAGTTCCTGCTGACTGGCCGTGTGTGTGAATTTAAGGGATTCTGGCCCTCCTAGTTTTTGACTTAAGGAATCTATTCTGCATTGCATGACATCTTGCCTGTCTCATGACTGAAGTTGCATGCATCGCCTTAGTCTTTTGAGCATCCATAACCCATTAGCAGTCTGCTAATAGATGCAGTGAGACTTGTTCTGCTCCAGGTTTTCTAAACAGATATAACAGGTTTTCCCCCTCGATTGCTAACACTTAAGTACGCGAAAATAAGAATGGTTGTCTCAATTTTTGCATATGTCTGAATTTTCTCTCCAGTAGCTGTCTCATGTTAACTTACTGCCTGAAGTTATACAAATTACTGCTACAAATGGTTAACACTTAAGGAAATGGGGAAATTGTTTGTTGTTCAGTCAGTACCTATCAGTCTGGGTAGCAAGTATATAAAAACTTGTTTCATTGTAAGGCAGAGTAGCACCCAACGGCAAAGAATTGCATTGGTGTTTTCAAGCTATTTAGTAACACATTTTCTTTTTTTATTTTAAGTGTGCCAATAAATACACATCTATTTGAGTTGATTTTTTTAAAAACCATTTGGGACTATGCTATTATTTCCTTGTTGTATATCACCAGGTATTTGCACTTTTTCCCTAATGTTAAGAGAGAAATAAAAGTGGATTACTAGTCAGGGATGACTCTCTAATTTGTATTTCTAAATCTTACACGAACCCGTTGCCCCAGCATGGCAAATTGCTGAGGTACTAACTGCAGACCTAAATGAAACAAACTTGTGCCGTATTTTATTTCTCATCAGAAGAAAAATGAGTGCATGTAGTTATTTAATGAAAAGACTATCCTTTCCAGTCTTTTCAAAGGACTTGCTACATTTCTCATTTTGGGGTGTTTGTTACTATTGCTAATAGTGTTTGCAGTGCCTCTAAAGCATACCTGCGGATTTCACAGAACCAGAACAACTTCTCATCCAAAAAAAGCTTATCTTCCGAGTCTGGAGAGTTATGAAAGTAAGGCGTGGGGAATAGAGAAAGGGGAGGATTTGACATTTTATGGGAAATTATTTTCCAGGTCAGAGACAGAGCACTTCTGTTCTAGGAGCAATGCTTAGTAGCCAGACTATGATGCTTTTTAACTTAAGATATGACTAAAAAAAGAAGATTAAATCTTTTTTAAAAGCTATTTAAACTTCAGCACTAGCTATGTAAAAGCATATGAACAGCTTTACAGGACCAAACTAAATGTCTACCTAACCTAGTAGCCTGTCCTCCACAAAAGCCTATAGAAAATGTATAAGTAAAAATAAACACACACAAAAAAAAGATGAAAGTGCTCAGGGATTATATTTTTTCCCCTGTAGGCTCTCCCAAGTGTTTTCAAACTGTTACATGGTGACTTCCAAACCTGAAGTTGCACCTACATGTTTGTTTGTTGCATTTCTTTTCCACCAGGGAAGAATTTGGTGGGTCCTTCCAGGTCCTCCTATACTGTGCTATTTTGAGAGAGAAGAGCTAGATATATTTTCATGGTATCACTGTTTGCTGCTACATTATTATACCCTCCTGTACATTAATAGTGCTGAATTATTAGCATCATCCCACACATTCTGTGTTTATGCCAGCATAGTGAATCAGAAAAACATCTGCCTGGGAGGTAGAAATGTGTTTTTATGTATGAATGCGTAAACATGAAAACTCTACACCTTCAGATTTGAACTCACACCAGAGAGCACAGGAGGGACCTGTGAATGTCTGCGGTTGGGAACTGGCCCTTGTGCAAGTCTCATGTGAGAAGGTTGGAGGGGATAAGGTGTCTGTCCACATCAGTGTTAATGAAGAAAACTTGCAGAGCAACTGCTTCCTCCAAGAGTAAAGCTACAGACGTTGTGACACTGAGAAACACATGCTGTTATTTCATTAGCATTCATGAACTACTTTGTCATTAATTTAGGTCAGTGTTGCATTGCTTGAACTTAAATCCAGCGCAGGGAATATTTAAGGTAACACTGATCCTTCCCTTTTTTTTTTTTTTTTTTTTTTTAATTGCCTTTTTTTAATCTTTGAAATATTTTGTTTGTCCATTCAGGATGAAGGGTGTACATTAAGCATGGCAACTCCTGATTGGTGTTCAGCTCGACAGCCAGCATTGATGAAGAGATACAATACAGGAAAAAGATTGCTTAAAATAAACGAGGAGCCCTTCTTGAACATTTTTACATTCAGAGAAGTATAGCTACCAAAACTTCCCAGAACACACTGAGCTTTTAGCAAATAACTTAATAGACTCAGGGGTCACAGTGATCCCCCTGTTGATACTATGGAGTTTTCTGGCAGCTGACACCTCTGCGGAAAAGCAGGAATGTCAGCTGATGAAAGCAGCATTAGCATCTTGACAGATGCGTGTTGTAATGGTATCGTTAGATAGGTTTGGAAGTAAAACAGAGCTCATGGATTTCTTAAGAAAGTTATTTTATGCCACAATTACTGGAATTTTTAAAGTCTTGTTTTGAAAGGCACCTATGATAAAATTAGGTCTTCCAGAGTTGGCTGCACAGTCTTTCAGTAAAAAGCCCAGGGCTCTGTCACTCAGTTCTGCACAGAGCTTGCATTATTAAAAGTAAGATGGAAACAGAATTCCCTTTCTTCTTTAATCCCCCCCCCCTTATCTTTTTAGGCATTTTAAAAAAAATTGCATTATATACCAAAATAGAAAGTTCATCAGAAACCTGGGAGATAAGAAATCTTACAGCTAGTGAAGATGCTGTACAGACAGTAGTTGTAAGTATTTAGCAACATCACAGTAGTCTTGTTCCACATTTGCAATTAATACACGTCTGTGTTTGCATTTGTTATAGGACTCTTGACAGCACCAACATAACAGGAAAAACGAACAACCTGAGTAATAAATCTCTAGAGGCATTCAGCAAGTGCCATAGGGCTCATTAATCTTGATTATTCCCCATAATAGATAACTTCACAAATCATCTATTCTCCCCAATCATGCACGTAAGGATAATGTATATATAATAGCCTCCCGTACTGTAAAACCCCAAATAGAATTTCATTTTTTAAATGTAAGTCTTGACAAATGCAAGACAAATATTTACAGAAAAAGGATGGGTACGCATAACAACCAACTGGCCTGAAACAAGTGGGGCAGAGACTGTTGTGAAAAGGTGGTGACATCTTTTCTGCGTTTTGGGTTCGGGTTTTTTTTTCCCCCACTTTATGATGTCTCTGTTTGAATCAAGGAATTCATTTATTTATAGCCTGAAGTAGATGCAATTTTCTTTCTGAGAGTTTTGGCCAGGCAGATAAATGAGTCTGCAGTTGGAGCCTTCATGCATGCTCTTTCAGGAATGCAGACAGGGGAAAATAGGAGCAGCTGAGAAATATCCTGAATTCCAAACAATTTAGTATTTATGGTTTATACTACTGATTCTTGTACTCTTCCTAAAACCTTCCTTTGAAAAGTACTGAAGTTATTGAAGAAAACAACAGTTCTAATCTGATGTGGTCTTTACCTGTTTATCAGGTGTTCTCAACTGCAACTTAAATTTGCCAGTGCAGCATAAGAGATCTCTGAAAGACATCATATTTAGAGTGAGGCTGTATAAGATCATTTCAGTAAGAATAACAGAGGTGCTCTAATACCCATAGCTGACACTGGACTGCAGGCTGTGATTCAACTCAGAAATACCATGGTTATCTTAAAGCTAATTTTGCAAAGAAAACAAGATATAGGAAACACATTAACTTTAAAAAAAAACATATAAAATATTCTGGGTTTAATGCAATCAGTATTAAAAAAGGATAGGCAAGTGGAGTGAGGAGAAAAATAGAAGAACTTTTTTTTTTCCCGTAGAAGTGGACCAATACCTTTTTATACCTTTGTAATTGTAGTGACCTTAACCTGATGCTTGAGAGTAAGTTCGGCTGATTGAAGTTTTGGGACTGTAAAGCTGTGTTTGCAGCTGATCTTTACTCTTATACAGTATAAAACATGAGATTTGATTGCTCTCATCTTTGCCCACATTCCCATTTTGCCACCTTTCTTGTCCCTCCCTCCATGTGTCCAAATGCTCTCAAAACCCCAGGATTGTGTTCTGTGACCTGGGGCACCAAAATAGCAGTTTTCTGTGAGTGGAAAGGATTTAAAAGAGTAACAACTGAACTGCTTTAGGGAGGGTTATCTCTACTTGTTCACTGTTCCTCCTCCACCCTTTGTAACAAGTACTCAGGATTCATTTTCCTTAAAATTTAATAGAAAAGAGAGCATGTGTGTCATCTTTCAGAATTGAAACAAGAACAACCTGAGGTTTGGATCCATTTCTTTTTCCAAGATCTGCCATGCACATCACTTGAGCAATTCTGCCTCTTTAATTCTTTTGCATGTGAATGCAATGCATATCTATGAAGTATCACAGTCCTTTATTAATAGCCTACATTGCATGTTGTGTCTCTGTTCGTAAATACATACATATTAATCATATCCATGTGCAAAATACCTTCTGGCACAGAGGTGAAGAATGGGTCTTACCTCTAAGAAGTTTTAAAAAGGAGAGAAAAAAATTGAAAATGTTCACCATCTTCTAAGTTTGATTAGATGGATTCAGGATCCTGTAGATTTGGCTTTTGTGTTTAGACCCATATTTCTTCAGACCTCTGCAAAGAACTTTCTAAGACAGTGTCAAACAGTAGTGCATTTTGGCTTGAAATTTTTCTTTGATATCAGCACAGTCTGGTAGTTTGAAGCTCAGCTTTGGAATCAGGATAAATGAGTTGTACTCTTAGCTGTCTGAGAAAAATTCAAGTAACTCCCTTAATCTCTCTTGGCCTCAGTTTCTCCCTGTATAAAACTATACTAATAATACTTCACTGTCTTTGTAAAATGTTCCACAGTCTTCTGATGAAAGGAATTATTTTAAGTTCAAAGTGTTACTCTTAATGAAAGAATGAACTTGCTTATTCTTCAAGAAATACATTATATGAACATCAAAGAGCTGTTTGTACCAAGTGTTAGTCTGCCATAAGGTGCTCCTGTGTCTCAATTAGCAATATTTTGTCGTTCACTTCTCCATGAAAAGGAATGCGTTTGGTGATCTGGATTCCACGAGATACGATTCCATCAATGTCAATGTGTGCAGTAGAACTAAGTACAGTGACTGGCATTGGCCATAATTTCCTATTCTGTCCAAAAATTAGCATGCCAATGGATGCAAAGTGGTGTGCAGTGACTTGTAATCATTCTCCTTCCACTGCCCTGCCTGGCTGATTCCTCCAAAGAGCCAGAAGTCAGTGCTGGAGAGCAGCTTGAGTTTTGCAGTTCAGGTTGTGATCCAGTGGGTTACTGGCTGGTTTTCATGCTTGGACGCATCTTTAGTAATGCCACTTAGAGTCACGTCCAAAAGTGGGAGTATCCTCATCTTTTGTTGGGAGAGATCAAAATGTAGGGATTGTTTCTATGGAAGTTCATGCAAAAAGCCACCTATTTGGGTAATGATTGACACTAGTTGACCACCAACAAAAAGATGTTAAGCAAGTGGAAAACATGGTATGTTCTTGAATGGATTAACATACATTTTAACATTTTTCCTGTTTGTTGAATTTTTCTACCTCCTGGCTAGTCTCAGCCGGATGAACTTGGTTACTTCTCTGGCTCTTCTCTCCTTGATTAACCGCAGAGTGTCAACAGTCTGCCTGCTTTCTGCGTTTACCCAGTGCAGCAAGTTCTGGCTTAATGCCTCTTTTCAAAGAAGTGCTTTTTTAGGAGGCAGTTGGAAGAAGAGGAGGAAGATGGGTAACGAAGAACTTCTCTGCATTGGGAAGTTAATGTGCAGTTAATGGCAGTGAGCTTACAAGGCACTGGCAGCATGGCACCCCCTTTACCTGTAGGTATCCCCAAGGTGTCGTGACTGCCTCTGAGCAAGGAGTCTTCTCCACTGTGAAAGTGGACTGTGCCACTTTCCGCACAGACACGCTTCAAGTGTGGATGCTTCTTCTGGAAGTACGGAAGAGAACAGTGACATGCAAGAAGGTCAACACAGTAGAGTAGAAGGTGGCCCTGGTGTAACTTGCCCCCCACCTGGGTTGAAAAGGAATAAACACCAAGAGGGTTCATAGCAACCCTGGACAACATAAGTCCTGAAGGTCAACATTTGTTTTGCTTGAATGGCATGACTCTGATACTGTTGTCTTTTTGCATCTTGAAAAGGCATTAGAAAGCCCTTTCTTTTCTTTTTTTGTTATGCTAATATAGTGGTACAAAAGGGGATAGTGACCCTTCTGGTTTAAACTGGGATTACTGGGTTTAAACTGGCAAAGAATAGAGTTAAGCAAGGCCAGAATATGAATATCAGGACATCTTTGCATCTCTTTAGCTGATGATGGAAAGAGAGAGGACAGCACTGTATTGAGACATTTTGAGTTCAAGTACAAAAAGGGTTACAAGGAGAAACTGGTCCCTCTCCAGGCCTTGCTAAGATGGAACTATAAATACAAGTAAATAAGTGGCCAGAGCAATGCTGGAGGGATCATTTCTATCTTCCAAGATAACATCTTGTATTGTGAGGAGGCAGCACTTAACAATCCTTCCTTCCAATGGTATCTCCTTTTACCCAGGAAAGCATCTCCATAAGCACTTTGAAAATACTCCTGTGCTTGCTTCGGTGAGATCAAGTGACCAAAAACCTGTTCCCAGTGTAAGCAGAAAAACATATTAGCTGGTTTATTTTTAAGTTGTTTGGAATCTTGACAAGTGAAAACAGCTCTAAATGACATCCAGATTCAGAAAATGTTACTCTGAATATCTGAAATAGAAGTTGTAGTTGTGACAGACTCCCAGGGCTCACATCTCCGGAACTTAAAAGATGAAAAACACATGTTTAAACTCAGATGCCCAATTTAGAAATAAATTCATACAGGCTCTCAATCTCTAGACTAGGACCTGTGTTATGGAAAAAAAGTTTATGTAATGCTGTTTCCATTATAAATAGAGACTAATTTTCTTGAAAAGAGTCTTAATACTAAGCAAACAAGTAAGTTTAGTACTAAAAACATTCTCAGTGCTTCATTGCCTTGGGTTTACAATATCATTTGCACGTCAAATTATATTTCGTCTTATGATTTAGTAATGCCAGAAGAATAGATCTAATTCTGTGTCTCATGATACCCTTAAAGATGGAAGATTGCTTTCCATGGAGTGTAAAACTCAATTTGTAGTCATGTGTATAAAACATGACTTTATGGCAGATTAGCTTGCTGTAGATTTAGTTCTCTCTGACAGTGAACTGAAAAATATTAGCATTTCACTGAACACAATATTAATGGCAAGAAGAGAGTATTATTGTAACGTAGAAAGCAGAATGAGATTTTTTAAAGTAGAACCAATAAGCAGAAGAAAATGTATTTAGAGATTTGCAAGGAGTTTAGATAGAGTTGGTTTAACTTTTTTCTTTTCCTTCTCTTTTTTTTTTTTTTCTTCTCCCCTCTGTGAGTCATTTTAAGAAACAAAAGTATATTTGCAGTTGTCAGGCTGACCTAATGATTTTAAATAAAACAGCAATTATAGGACTGGAAGATGCCTTTGGACCATGTGTGCTTCAAGTTACTGTAGTAAATTTGAATTTTAAAATTTTTTTTAAAGGCTTCCTTTTTTTTTTTTTTTGATTTGCAATTGTCTTGCTTAGCAGTCAGATGTGCTGTTTGCTTTTTCCGGTGGAAGGAGAGGGTATAAGCAGAAGATCAGAGTGATTGTTTCTATGCGGTTCGTTATTTATAATGCTGTGATGGTGTTGTCAGTTTGCTGAAGCAGGTGAACGTCGCCTCCTGGGTGTGACGAGGCTGTCCCTTGGCACCGCTAAAACCATTACATCCATGTGTTGCACCGAGAATTTTAGTAGAGGAGATGGAAGAAGGGAAGACATTGAAAAGGAAACCAAGTAGACACTATAATTAAATGGCGATCAAGGGGAGACTGTTTTATGGAGAGCACTTCAAGCTGTTCTGTATCCTGTACTTGAATTTTTGCAGCCTATCTTATATGTATCTGCCAGAGTGATCCAACACATTTATACAGAGTCTGCTTTTATAATGTGACTGATAATAATGCAATTCTTTATGCCTAACTCAAAGTTAATATATTCAAGATACAGATGATATATGAGGGTGGAGAAAGCACTGCAACAATTTAGCTGCAGTTGTAGAAAGGCTCCCCATGCTTCTGTTTTAACTGAATACTTTTTATTTATTAATTGTGTTCATTTTAATTCCATAGAAACTCAAATAACGATGTGTGAAAACAGCATAATTATGCTTTGATATTTCTGCAAACGTAATAACTGAATTCGATCTGCTTTTAATCTTTCAAGCTATTCACTGTATCTATCCTTTATTCCTATCGTTATCTTTTTTCTCATTCAGTTCTCTTTGATTAACAGGCAGTGGAGGTCTACCTGCTTTCTTGGGTCAGGCACAAGCTCTGCTTTCTTTTAAAATAGCTTTCAGTGTGATTACTGTTCCTTTGTTTCTATTAAGGAAAGCATTTAATATTGCAAATGATGTGCTAAATTGTCCCATTCTCTACAGAATATTTTCCACATATTCCAAAGGCTGAAAATTATGACAGTGTGCTTGTTCTTAATTATGCATGCTTATATTAATTCATATTTTCACTAATTTTCTTTCATTTTTAGCTACAGCTTATACTGTGTGGGACCCAGTCCTACAAATATGCATGCGATTAATTTTTCTCACCAGAATTGGTTTTGTTGCTATTGCTTTTTGCCGTCTCCATAGCATGCGCTTTGCAACATATACTACATACAACAACATGCACTTGCTGTGGGATGAAGCTTGGTGTACAGTCAGAATAGGGCATTAAGGGATGGAAGGGGAAGCTGATGGCGGCCCTCTGACGTTGACTGGTTTGTAACTGGTTTGTAACCGGCCGGTTGGGAAGAGCAGATGGGTACTTAGTGACACAAGGGCTGGCACGCATGGCAAATTGCTCTCAGAAAGCTGAGATGCTTTTTTTCCCCGATCGGAGTTACCACAACCACACCGCTAGTGATACCTGGGCTCCTCCGCAGAAACCAGCCGCTGCGGTGGTGGAGCCTCAGGCGAACAAAGTGAGTTGCAGTAAGTTGGAGGAGAAGACAACAGAGGCACACGAATCCTGTTTCCCAAGCCATCCTGCTGTGATGCTTATTTTACAAGCTATCCTAAAAGATGTTTCTAATGGTTGGGTGTTTAATGGTTGGACTCGATGATCTTGAAGGTCTTTTCCAACCTAAATGATTCTATAATTCCAATCTGTTGAAGATGTTCTTTAATCTCATGGTGGTCTCCTTGTCTTTGGCGGTAGCATAGGTTAAGTGGGTTTACTCTTGGAGTTACAGTTGATCTGGACTGAGAATTTGGCCCTAAAATTTTGTCTTCAAAATAGTTGCTGCTTTGCCAACCAGTAGCAGCCTTTTGTTTGCCATGGCAATGAGGCAGAAGTTTGAGGAGACCAAGGGACCTGTCTAGCGTGACTTCCTTACTCTGTGTATGTCCCCTGTCCCAGGGAGAGCTGGGAAGCGCACACAGCTTTTCCTCTTAAAAACCTCAAAAATAAAAGCAGCTTGTTACACCGTCTGGCGTTGGAGTTGAGCGCACGCCCCACGCAACCCATCGCTCAGGTTTGCAGTGCTGACGTGTGCATCGCGGACCTGTGGTCGCTCTCCAGCTCCGTGACCCAAACGCGGCCGATATCGTCGCAGCCTTCAAAACCGGGCTGCTTGACGGCACTGTTCCCGGCTGGGGTTTGTCACCTCCTTCCTCGTGCCCGGCACAGCCTCTCCCTTTGCATGTCCCCAGCTATTGGAAGCAGCACTGTCTGCTGTGGCAGTGGTAAAAATGCACTTCTAGGAAAAAAAAAAAGGGCCAAGAAAGTTGGGTTGCTGTACAGATCCCAAGGAAATAGAAACTTAATGACATCTTAGCCTTGATGGGACCGTAACGATACCAGTTGTTAACCCTCTCAAGAAAAGTATTTACTGAAATGTCGATAATTTTTTTAAGTTGAACAGGCCAGGACAAATACTGAGGGTTTCCTGTGGTTTATCTGGCTTACTGACATGTGCTAAAACTGTAACAGCCAAGCCTACCCTAGGACTGTAAATAGGTAGGTAGTCTTCAAAAAATACATCTTACTTTATTGAGATAGCAATGTCTTTATGCCTTGGCTTTTAGAAAATCCTCTGTCACTAAATATGCTGCTCTGTGTTGCATAATTTACAAAAAGATGCCCAGAAAAAAGATGTCTTCAGTTTATGGACTGTGCTCTGTGGTACAGGAAAAGACTATCAGAGATGGTTTGTCTGCCTACCCAGAGCAAGGAAACCACCCTTAGTCACACAGTCCTATTAATAACAGCGTAGATGTTGTTACTCCATGGTGCAACTTAGATGTTGTTCCTGTGTAGCACAACAGAAGTTCTTTCTTTGCATGCAAGGATCAAATTTTGTAAGTATTTAGAAATACATGCGTGTTATGTGGGTTTTTTTTAAGGGCTCTCAACATGCCTGACACAAGCACCCTTTTGTCCTAACAGTTAATGAAATTTGGGCATTTCTGTTAAGCACCTACAGATCCCTTGAGTCTTTAAAGGTTATTTGTAGGAATCGCAAGAGGCATTCCAAATACTTAAAAAAAATAGTCACGGGCTTTAAATAGTTAATGAATGCACATAATTTATCTAAACAGTGTTTTTATAGATCTTTGCAAATATGACATTAATTAAGGAAAGTAACTAAAGCTGAAGTGCCACAGAATGTTAATCCTCAGCATCAGTAATTAGCTGTGAATGAGAATTTTCAAAAGTGTTTCCAGTTTATATCATTTTGTTTTGGAAGAAACACAGGTATGTGGGTTGAATTATTAAGACAACAAATGAGCCCTGAAAAAAACCCTCTGAAAGAGCGGACGGACGTATCTGTGCTATTGCAACGAGCCTTTGCCGGTCCATAGCTGTACTGATTCCGTGATGTAAGATAAATCCGAGATAACCCGGAGACATCCCCTTCCCACTCTCTGTCTCCCCCATGCCCACACAAGGTATGGGCTGTGTGTCCTTTGCTCTGCACCGGGAGAAGGGGGAATCGATCAGCCCGGCCAGTTGCAGAGGATAACCTTGCATCCAGCGAGACCAGGTAGTGCAGACAGCTACTTGGTCATTAATTTGATTGTGTTTTTAACAAACTAGTAAAAGCAGCTCTTCGAATCTATCCCTCCTGCATGCCCTGATAATTGTTTTGTTTATCTGCACAGTTTTACTCGCCGCAGCGGGCAGTGGAAGCGCTGTCTGTATTGTTTGTCTTCTTAAATTGTTAAATGAAATGACTCAGAAGATTCAGGAAATTAATTTTTGTAGTCGAGATATATGGGGAGAAAAGAAAGCTTTGAAGTGGTGATGTCAGTGTGGCTGCTCTGAAATTCATGGTTCGGCCTTTGCAAGATTTTCAGAGGCTTAAAAAGTGAGATTTTTAAAAAACAGTTGCATCCTTTTTAGTTACCTATTGATATATGAACCTTAACAATTTGCGGCACTCCAAGCTTTATTCAACGGGTATTTTGTAAGAAAATGAAAGCCAAGATACCTATAGAAACAGGACTTCAAGAATCAGAGCTTTTAAAATAAAGCATAGCATTATTATTAGACTCATATTAAAATTGTGATAAGAGCCAGTGTTACCTATTCTTTTCCCTTTTTTTTTTTTTTTTTAGGATGATTAATTTAACAGGTACTATTGAAATAGCCATAAACAATTTAATAAACCTAGTAAAACTTCAGATGCTTCTTTATTATGCATTCAAATAGGATTCTCAGCCTCTTGAGTCCTACTCTACACCCTTGAATGCTGCTAAGTAGTGCCATTAAAACAGCAATACTAGGAGACCGTTCTCATTTATAGCGATTGTAAAATAGGGGCAAGACACTGGTTTGAATTCAGTTTGAGAGAGATATGCTTCCACAGTAAATGCTAAAGAAAATATAGAATAAACTGTAGTGTCTCTGGAAACCAAAATGTTCACTTTGCCCTGTTGACGTGTGTTAATACGGTCTCTGACTTTCCTATGTTAAGCTTGAATGTGTGTTAACAAATGGTAAAAATAGATCTTCCTACCTAGAAGACAGTCAGAATTGTGGCTAAAGAATGGTTTTGTCTTACTGAAATATCATTAATGTTCTATAGATTGATTTCTTTCAAAATTTAGAGGGTTTTGTTAGTTGAGGATGTTTAAGGGGAAAAAGTTAATACAATACAATTTTTTTTATTGCATGCTTATGAAGAAAGGCTTATTTGAAAATAGTTTTTCAAGGTATTTGATAAAAATTTATACTTTGTCTAAGATCTGGAAATTCAGGCCTTTAAGACATTTCATTAGTTGAAACATGTTATGCAGGATCTTACATATTTTGCCCTCATTTTTGTGATATATAGGTACAGGTAATAACTCAAGCTGTGTGACAGCTAGGTGAAATGTGAGCCTGTGGTTTCCTCCCTAGGTGAAAAAAGGTGAAGCCATAAGCCTTTGATTTTTTGGTTATTTGAATATACAGATACAGGCGTATCATTCGGAGATATACTCAAGAGTCATCTTTGCGCTTGTAGAGATATGCAAGAATTGCACAGAAAGTGTCCTGTGGCCTAAATTTGTCAGGAGTCTTCTTTGGGGACTATGGGCAGAGATTACTGATGAAGAGCAAGTGGGCAATCCAGTGCACTGCTGCTGCCTCCGAGAAGTCAGCTTGTCATTCCTTTCTGACACCTGTAGTGTTGCTTTACATTTTTCAGGGGGTTTCTGCTTCAGTGATGCAGCTGGAAAACAGAGTTTGTAATCAGTGAGTGCGACAGAGCCATTGCCTTTCTGCCTCTGAATAAGAAGGTCAGGAGTTGCTGAGTTCTTAATCCATTTGGTTGAGAAAGTAGATTTTCAGAGATGACTGCAAAACAGTACTTGTGTCTGTGACAGACCCTTCCTTTGCTTATGAAGTGTGTTGTTCTGCACAGTGACAAGCTGATTAAGAGCAATTTTCTGGAGAAGAAATAAAGCTACCAACAGTAGATGGAGAAGAGAAAAAAATTAGGCTCTTGCGTGAACATCCTTATATCAGTGGTTGTGCTCCAGTAATTAAATTCTGACAAACAGATGAACAAACAATCTCCAGAGGTAATGAGGCTCAGTCAATGAACCACAAGTGTTCACAAGTACTAACAATAAGAGAAAATACAATTGAAACCCCTGCATATGTGTTACTCGAAAAGCAAGTTAAGAACTAATTAAAAGGATTTCTGTTTTCCTCTCCATGCTTTGCATTTAGAAATAGATTTACAGAGTGTATTCTCCACATTCCAGTATTCCAGAATTCTTAGATATAAGCATGAGAGTAGGTTTTAAACTTGTTTGTTTTAAAAAGGAAATTTAATGATTTCAATGCCCCCCTTGACTAAAAGTTAGCATCAGCATTATGGGCTTCTTTTCAACAAACTTGAAAACCTGTAACCAGAGAAGTGAAATCCTTCAACTGCAATGTGCTTGCCCTTTGCTTAGGGTGCATGAAATGCAGACTCATGAAATGTGGTTATAGAAATTGAATACAGTTCCTTCCAACCCGCTTGGTGATAGCATATTTCACAGGCCGAAACATAACTATCTTTTCTGCTCTTCAGGAAAAATAACATATGCCATCACCTTAACTGTGCAATAAAATAACTCAAATTGGTCATGTCTGTATAAAAGTGCTTTGTGTCATGTGATATAAATATCTAGATTTTTTTAATGTCCTTTTTCTTGTCACCTGTGACAGAGGCCTGTCCTCACCACTCTCAGAATTGATTTTTTCCCTTTGAAGTATTGTTTCTTACTTCTTCAAAATATTTTTTCCAGCAAAAAAAGGTTGGCAAAGCAACCATTTCATATGACAAGTACAGATGGGAAGTTGACAGTAAATAGAATATCAACTTTCCCTTTTGCTGCTGCTGTTGGGCTGAGAGAGTTAATCCCATCAATAATGGCAGTCACTTTAGTTTTATTGATATTTTGTAATCTGTCTTTCCTTTCTCTCCCTGGTTCACTGCAATCCGCTCTTGGCTACTGACCTGCCACACGCTACTTGGTATCTAATTGCTGCATGTGTTACTTTTTTTCATTTAAAATTGTGCTTTTAGGGATGAGGTGAGGTATCTTGACGAACACTGTCAACTGGTTAGATATAAATTATTTTTTCCCCTCTTTTCCTCAATGGATCCAGCATTTAAAATGTATTCCTCAGGGTGCTTTTTGGCTGCTGTAAATGATGGAGATCACCAGTGGCTGATGCTTTCAACTGCTCCAGAGCAATGGACAGAGGACCTTTTGGAGAGGCTCAGTAATGCATCCATAGAAGCCATGGAGTGGACCAAGTGATAGTGTAGTACCAGGTCCATGGTAACCCTCTTATCACCAGCGAGGAATCTGCTCCCCATTTATGGACCCTGTAGCTATAATGCTCTTTTTTAAAATTTTTTTTAAATTTTTTTTTTTATTCCTCTGTGGCAGAGCCAGCCATAATGAGTACCAAGGTCTTGAGCACAGTAAGGGAAAGTCCTAATGACTCAAAAAAACAAGAGCTGAACTGAAGTCAATTTGCAAAATGTTGAATGTGGTTCTGACTTCCTAGTCCAGAAAAAGATTTGTATCTGGGGTTTAGTTTCATACTTGTTCTCTTGCTGTAAACAGGAAGAGTAACTTGAAAGAGAAGGGAGGCTGCATGTAGATTACTCTCCGTGCACAGTGGCACGTGCGTGGAACTTGTACTGTACAGCACAACTGGGGTAAAGAAGGGGTTTGGTCTTTTCTTTTTTTTTTTTTTTTTTTTTTTTTTTTTTAATGGGGGGTGGTGGTAAAGTTGTTTTGGGTTTTTTTGTTGTTGTTTTGGTTTTTGTTTTTTTTTTTAAATCTACCTCTGTGCCAAAATGAAATGTTTGTATTCCTTGGGTCAAAGACAGAAAAGTTTCTATCAGTCCTCTTGAAGATGTAGGCACACTGTCCTTTACACCATGGGAGCTTCTGCATACTTCTCTTGATTGGGGTGGTGCTGTCTTTGCCAGAAACAAGGGGCTGAGGGACAATATGCTCAAGACATTGATGTTTCCTCTACTGGCAGCCAAAGACAGGTAACAGAAAAGAAAAGAAAATTTAAGAGTTTCCTCCTCAAATAAGACTGTTTTTCCTACTCTCCATATTAGGTATTTTTTATATAGAAGGGGAAGAAAAAAAAGCAGACTAATTTTTATAGCTGATCTATTTACACATTTAATTTTTACTATTTATGTAATACTTGCTGATGAGGTAGCCTGGTATACTGATATCACCATTGATGATGATGTATTTTACATCTAGAACACAGTACTATCCCTAATCTTAGGTTTAAATCCTATGTCTCTGTCATGGCATATGAATACAGCAGAAGCTGAGAGACTGAATTGGTAAGGCATGGAGATTTCAGAATTGCAGAACACGTTTAAGAATCTAGTGTTCATTGGTCCAGTCACTTAAAATTTAATTTTATCTTGAGGCTTTCTCCAGCATGGAACATTGCCATAAAATGAATTTTTATATATATATGGTAATAGTGGCCTAAAATCTAGCAAATTTAATTAGCGCATTTTAATAAAAATCTTACATTTTAAAAGAGTGAACTGGAGTCACTTGTAAACTTGGCAGTAGATATCTTTGGAATAAACTATAGTAAGTATAGTTGTATGAAGGATATAATTCAGCCATATAAAAATTGTTCTTTAATCAGTTTTAATAATAGTAGTTGCTGCTGCGGTGGTGTTCACACAAGAATCTCAAACTCTTCATTAAATGTTAAGTAAGCCACAAAAATTCCCTTATGCAGTTCTGTAGTAATTTTTCATGTTCTTCTGTTGTGGCACAGGGAAGTGAAGTAATTTTCCTTCTACAAGAGCCAGAAATAGAACCAAGATTCCCCCAAGCAGCGACCCCTTAACTGACTCTCTCCGTGTTCATCAGTTGAAACACGACCGCTTATTGTCTTTGTATATTCCAAACGTTTTAAGTTTCTTCTGAACTGTTTGCTGTCTAGGGATTATATTATCTGGTGCATAGTATAGTTATGAGTGAGTATTTCACAGTCTGCAGAGTGCTTCTTCCCCTTTTATTTATTTATATTTCCTTTTTACTTTGCCCCCTTTTCTGCCCCTCTCCCCCCCCAAAAGAAGTGTGTAAGCATAAATAAGGTCTATGCGTTTTCTCCTCTTGACCTATGTACAAGGATGCTGTGGAATTAGTATTTTAATTCTGAAGAATTAATTAAAAAAAAGGTATTTTCATTACTTCTCTCTCCTATGAAAGAAATCCCCTAACCTTAGATCCTTTTATCTTCCCTTGGAGAAAGCTGAAGTCAATATACTAATGCTAAATATACAATTTTTGACAGCTAGAGGAAAATTTTGACTGTAACTGAGAGGTTATTTATGTACAAACAGGCGCCTCCGTCCTACCCGTCTGTGCATGCATGTGCGTGGGCACGCACTCTTTTACCCTTCCATCCTCCCACTGCATTCTTCCCTTGAAGAGCTCTCCATATCTGAAAAATGAAGCCTTTTTACATATCCAGCTCCAGTCAATCCCGTTATCGTTAAACTCTTGTTGTGGGATGCCTAAATGAACTAACTTGTGTATAGCATGCTGTTTTCCCACCGTTAAGCAGTCCCCATTTGTGTGGGTTTTTTCTGTCATGGAGCCACAGCCAAGAAAGACAAACTTCCCTCCCACAGCAGAAGAACAAAGCATTGTTTCCTCTGTGCCTGAAATTATTTTTCTTGAGATAGTCCTACAGGGACCAAAGCCATTTTGCCATTACCCCTTAGTGCTACTTTATGTGGGATTTATAATGAAATTGCTTTGACAATTTGGATAATGACGGAGCAACGCAATAATTGATGAAACATTTTGGGGTAGAACAATTTCCTTTGGGAGACATCAACTTTTGTATTAAAATTATAGTCCTAACATAATACGCTGAAACTTTAAATAATAATAATTAAAAAATTAAAATAAAATAGTCTTTGCATTACTTAGTGTCTCTCACTGATTTTAGTTTCTGATAGTTCTTAAAGCAAAATTGTAACGGGCTCTGAATCAGTAAAACCCACATGGCTGAAGGATTCTATCTCTGCTAATCAAATAATCAAGGAATTGCCTTGTTTGTATTAGTTCCAAGATGGACATTAATAACAGGAGTAATAGTATTCTGTAATTTTCACTAAGCCAAGTAAATGAGCTCGGTGAGACAGCTTTACATTATGCTAACAGAGAGGGAGAGAGAGTTTTACTGTGTATTTTAATAATTTCCCTCAAATTCTTTGTTTAAAACTTATTCCCTAAGATAGTAATATGTTTTACATTTATATATATATTTTTTTTTATTGTCCATCTAATGCTTTTATATTTAAAGATCTCAGAACATTTAACTTCAGTTAGTTTATGAATGAATAGTCTCACAGAGCACTTAATGTAGATCAGAGAATTACATTTACTAGTTCTGGAATATGGTTTCATTCATTTGTAGATCCAAAGGACCTAATGAAAGTACGTTGTCCTTCATAGCTCCAATTTGCAAACAGGAAAAGTGAAATTCAGAGAGCTCGAGTGCCTCAGCCAAGATGATAAAGCAAGCCAGGGACCTGATCCATATATGCTATATGCATTAAACCCTCTGTGAGTACTCAGGATTGTTTAGCAGAACAGCCAATCTCTTGCAATTACAAACAGGACTATTTGCATGGATGGATTCTTCTCATACTGATTTCCAAGACTTACAATTTTTCAGGTAAAGCAGTCAGCTCAATTGCTAACAAAACTCTTCTTCTGAGAAAAATTTTTACAGCTGAACTGTGAATTCCTGGAAAGGGAAACTGAATCCTTGAAAGCACAGCTCCACAGCTCTGGAGAACTCCTCAAGAGCGCTGCATCGGGTAGATTTATCTACTAATCAGAGTAGTTTTGCCATGAATGCTGTAAGAAATCTGAACTTCAGCGGTAGCTCTGACACTTGTAAAAGAGATGTTGAGTTAAAACATGTGACATTACACCAAACAGATATGTTAAAAATTGTACTTAAAGGTTAATATAATAAAAGTGTAGTTCATGTGAGAGTGATAGAAATATTGATCATAAAAATAAGTAGTGGCCCAGAAATTCAACTGAAAAGGGGGGAAAAAAACTAGTTGATATATGAAGAATTTGAGCTGTGACACTAAGATCAATTGCTGTATTTTCACCCAGTGAAGCATGAGAGCTTCAGATAAGGGCAGTTAGTCAGTGAAATACTGACTGACATACCCTTTTACAGTTGGCATTTGGTCTCCAATATTGATCTCGCCTGTCACTGCCGACAAAGTATACTGAGGCTATATATATGTTCAGATAATGTTGTGTTCAGTGTTTTATGAATGATTTCTAAAAGCTAAAGGTGTATAAGGAGTTAATTCTAGCATCTGCCCTCATTTATTTGATTGCATCTTTTATATTGCTACAAGCCATTATAATCTTCTGCCAGTTGGTCAGAAAACAGATAACATGCTATAATCCGCACAGATTCTTTAAATCTGAAGATTCCCCAGTGCTCTGCTAAGTAACAGTGTATGTAAACAACAATTACATAGCACAGTCATTCTTTGACTGTCAATGGTGGGAACACTGTTCCTGAGTGTACAGAAGGTAGCAACGAAACTGGTTAAAGAATAAATCTTTAGGAGGAAGGCCATTATTTCTTCTGTCAATTTGGTGTAGCTGGAAGAGTTAAATTCAGAGCTTTTGGAAATAGTAGTGATATTACAGCAAAACATGTTTACTGAGAGACATACATCAAAAGAGTTTTGACATTTTATTTTCCTTTACCTTTTTCTGCTGGCTCCAGCTGAAAATTGTGTGTGAGCAAGATTTTTGGTTCTGCTCTTCTAAAATTAACAGTTTGAGCTTGAGTCAGAAAGGCTGAGAGAATTATGTGCTTGGTTGCCAAGTGTGGTGGCTTTCAGCTTTGCTTTAGCCACCTTGGCCAGACCAAGGATCAAGCCCTTGCTCCACTGCAATCAGGAGCTTTTGCATGTTACGGGTTAGCCATTGGCTGCTTCAAAGAGACAGAAGGATTTATCTAGAGAAGAGTATTTCAATCCAAATCAAATCATTTTTCTGCCTTCCTCAGAGCATCATCCACAGAGTTGTAATTTCTGGTTCATTTTTCTCATGTTTGGTCATACCTACAGGATCCACTATGGGTATCATAGCCAGCAGACCCAACGTGGTTTTTATTGTAGCCTGGCAAACCTTGAACTTAAGGGAAGAAGAGGCAAGGAAAGAAAGTAGAGCCCAAGCAATGAGTTCCCTGACTGCTGTGAGGTCTGGTGTGCCCTGCTCTAAGGTAGACTAGAGTGGATGAGGTGGCTCTATCTGTGCAGTGACTACTTATTTCTGGAGAAATAGTTAGATAAAGTTGAGTTTTGTCATTTACCCAAGACAGCTTATGTCAGTCTTAACATTTGACCTCTCATTCAAGTTCATTTGCTTTCTTATAGCCAAATAACTCTCTGGGATAATCCTAGCCAGCAGAAAAAATGTCACAAGAATGAGTAATGAACTTAAAGGATGGAGACATGGGCGCGATGTCAGGAGCAAACTCGGAAAATGCATCAGGTTTTAAGGAGAATGAGTGGTTATCATAACAGTGATTTAAGAACGTAACTGTTAAGACAAACGATTTGCATGCAAAATTCTGCAGCAGAAGTAAATAATACTGGAAAATCGCTGCATCCCATATGAGTAATGAAGCAGTGGTTAAACCACTGTGAACTGCCAGCCAGCCAGTTTCACTTGTTTCCCCACAGCCAGTTAGAAAGAACCTGTAATTCGAAAATAGAAATTTGATGTTGTTTTTACCTGTCTTTGCTTCAGATTTTGTTTTCTACACCCCATAAAATTTTGTGCTGAATACCAGATAGTACCATCACTGGTGGTGAATTTTATGATGAGGGTGTCTACCCACTGAGCTGCATGCAAGGATTACCTGGGTTCTGAGTTATGACTGGATGTTCCTCTGATGGGATATTTGAAGTTACGACAGTACTTCACCTTCTTTAAAACTCTAGGGTTATACTACACATGGCACTTCTAGAGATGCTGAAAGTGCTAAAAGAATAGCAATCTTTTTTTTTCTTTTTTTTTTTTTTTAAGTAATGAACCCTTTATTCAAGCAGAGTGAGGAACCACAGTTGAGATACATGTGTGCAGTATTACTGGGCTTCTTAGATTGGATTGTAGTGGTGCTTGTCTTATTATGGATTTTCCTAGGGTTATTGAGGGTAGTGTGACCACCTTTTAGCTCAAAGATGGTGAATGAATATGGTCATGAAACATAATACAGCATATTGTAGACAAGAAGCATTCCTAGATGTTGGATGAAGCCAGTTGATGTTCTTTTTGCATTCTCACCTCAGGGGTGAGGATAAGAAGGTTAAAATTGGAAATTATGATGCTTTACTCATTAAGGCTTTTACAGTTACAGTTACAAATGAGTATGGCGTTAGAAAGGATGTGTTCTAGACCATCAAAAGCAATTCTTAGCACTTTTGAGATTTCACCTTTTCCTGAAATGGGAAAACCATTTATGCATATTACCAGTTGCTTCCTGAAAGACAAGGTATTTTTCTACAATAAGCTTGAAAAATGAGACCTTTTCAAACTTTTTGTTTCAGTCAATCAGCTTTGATTTTAAATCATGAAATTGCTTAGGTGTGGGTGAGCAAAACCAAACACCTGTGAAATACATCTGCTGATGGCAGCCAACAGACACATAGTGAGTTCAGTAGTGAGCTAATGCCTCTCTGAAGTGAGCTCAAGTCAGTCAGGATCTGCTGGTTGTCTGTTTAAAGCAAGCACTCTCAAAACTTTGAATTTCATATTCAAAAAACATGTTTTATTAGAATAGATATGAAATGTCTTTTTTTTTTTTTTTTTTTAATGGCATAAGCAAATGAGGTGGACTGGAAACCAAAAGGGGATATAAACTAACCTCCACTTCTCACCAAAAGTCTTGTGGGCAGAGTCCTTTCAGTCAACAGAGTAGCTCTCGGGGTTGCTGGAAAATTTGCAGAATCCCTTTGGTTCTCAGCATGTCTGTCTTCCATCATGTCTGCAGCCTGCTTTTCCCAGTGGTCCTCTGCTGTCCCTCTTGTCCCTTGTTGTGACTATCATGCTCATGCCACCATGGCTAGAAGCATCTCTCCCTAACATGCTCTTTTTCACCCACGGAGCTCTGACTCCCTGTTTACAGGAGCACAGGAGCAGCCTGAGAGCAGAGATGTAGCCTGTTGCAGACATTAACTACTCTCATGTGCCAGGAATTGGCCTCCTTGGCTCCCTGAATGTGTCAGGGGCTCCTGCTCCAGCCACAGTGCCACCCCCAGGTACTCTGCAGCCAGTGATCACCCTTTGACTTGACTCCTTTTTCTTCTCCTTTTCTTCTTCCTTTCTTTCTTCTTGGGTGGGATTTGGAGGGTTTGCAGTAGTCTGCAAAGCCTATAAATTGTCGGGAACCCTGTTACCACAGATGAAAAAGCTTTTTCAGGAAGCACTTTCTGTTTCAGAGACAGAAAAGGGGAACAAGGGGGTATTTATGGGGCTTTGGTGTATTCGTTGGCTTTTGCAGTTAAGGGCCTGTTGCGAGTGTTCTCTTCGACACTCTTCAAGGATCTGATGCAGCAGGTGTGTCTTTGGACTTTGTTTCATTCTCCCTCAATTCATCTTTGCCATGATTTACGAAAAGAACAAAGGTGGTCAAGGGTGAATGAAACCAGGCATCCAAAAAAAAAAAAAAGGTACAGCATACTTCAGTAGCATTTTACAATGATATGATCAAACAAGCTCATACACTACTACTGACATTAACATGATGGCAATTTAAGAGCATTAATGATCTGTATCAGCATCTTCATCAGCCTGCAGAAAAAAGGCAAAAGCAAATATCAACATAGCTTGTTAATGGCTGACTTCTTTTCCAATTTCACTTTATTTTGACATTCTATGTACCCTGCCTGCTATGACTGTTCACCTTATCACCATCATCTTGCCAGCTCCACTTAAACTTCAGTTCTTCATTAAATATTGTGCTAAAAAGAACAATGCTGTTCAGTATTTGAAGCGATTAAGGGTTGTTTGCAGTATCTAATTTAGATCAAGCTAGCACTGTAACCAGGTCTAATGACTTTATTTCCTTTCGTTTATTATTTTTTTTCATAACCCTCTGATACATTTTGATGACTGTAATTTTAGAGAGTGATTGTATTGTCATAATTTAGAACCTGGATCCTGATGTAAATATATATGCACACACACACATATGTAATATATATGTGTTTGTGTATATATACATTTATGCATGTACATAAATGTAGAAATACACAGACTACTCTGTGTCTCCCCTTCTAAGTGGGATCTGTGGATATATCCTTGAGTTCAAACCCATCATTTCTATTCTCCCAGGCACTGTAAAATTCATTAAGCTAAGTAAAATGGCAAATTATTTGCTGCTGTTGAAGGACATAGAAGCATGCTTGTTTGATTTTTGAGCTCTTGTCTATGTTGCTTACCGAGCAACGTTGCCTTGTATTAGAAGGGTCGTGATTTCAAAAGACTCTAATAAAGCTAGTCATATTATGTGTGTGTATTAGAGTGTAGCAAAAAGCCTTTGTTCATTTTGACTGCCATGGAGCTGACTTAATGCCCTGTTTTGCAGCTGTTCTCTAACTACCGCTCACTCCAGTAGTTTTTCCTTGCTAAGACCAGTTTTGTCCATCTCGTGGGTTCGTCCAAGAGTGTTTGCAGTAACGTCTTATTGAGGTTTTGCTAGCCTGTGACATGTCTAATGAAACAACTGGATATTTGCTAGTGTAGAAAGCTGAGGAATATTTTCTGCACATCGATTTAGGAGAACAGCAGTAGTTTTACTCCAACCTATCAAACCCCAATGTATCTCTGCAACCCTCAACGTGTTTAGAATGCAGAAGCATTTGTGAGTTTACTCTTTGCATCTCGCGCTCCCTTGTTACAACTAAAGATATGTCAAATCATTTCCTTAAGGGTTTAGGGAATGAGACTGACAGGGCTCGACTTCAAAAGAGCCTGTCATTCGATAGTTTGCATTTTAGGCACCTAAATAAGCAACCTAGTACTGCAGATCATTCGGCATCCAGCAGACTCAATTGATCTTGTTGGGATTGTTTGCAGCGAACACTTCTGATAACCTGACTGCAACTTTTAGATGGCTAATTGGGAGCTGAGCACATTGGACCTAGGTTGGGCTGGGTGTGCTTATCACCACTGGAAACCCATTCCAGGATCTCTTGTTTTCCAAATGCAGCTTGTTGGTACGCATGTCAGTGCGCCTGGCAGGCTTCTAGGCTTTGCATGTCACCTGTTCACCGTCAGTCTGTTCAGCAGGTAGTCCTTGCTCAGTAGCTGATAGCAGAGTCCAAAGGTGAAAATATGCTTAGACATTCTCCTCCTCCCTCCCCATACGCTAAGTAATGCTAAGTATGAGCAGCTGGCAAGGAACCTATCGTTCGTTCTGGGTTTGAAACCTATAAATAGCCAGGTCGTTAAAGGTGTCGCTTACAATAAGCCTTTGTCCCAGAAGCTATTTGTGGTGTGGACTTTGGCTCTGCACAGCTTTCTAGGATTGCCAGAAGCAATGTTAATCCACCTGTGGCACTGAGGTTGGCAGAGCTGGTAGCGATTACCTCTTCTCCTTTGTGTATTGCTCAATCTGGTCAAATCTTGAAACCTGTGGGGTTATTATAAATTCATCTGGGTGTAAAGGAGAGAAAAATTTGGCCTCATGTCTTTATCACCAAATAAAAAAGAAAACAAAATGATCCAATAACTGGCAAAATTTTCGTAGAAGTGTTTTAGATAGGGAAGTAAAAATAATCCCTGAATCTTCACCGCTCTTCAAGGGAAAGGAAAGAAATGCGCTTTTTATTTTAAATATTTCATTGGGTTCCTGCTTACTGTCTGGGGAACAGAGAATGCCACAGTCCAAAGCCAAATACGTGCACTTTAGCTGAGTTGTAATGAAAAGATACAGGGACAGAGTGTTCAGTGGTTACGGGGCTATTAAGAGACTCAGCAGACCCAGATTAATTTTTCTCCTCTGCCACAGACCTACATTATTACCTTGGTCAGGACACTCAGTCTGTAAAAGGAGAATTTTGCTTGCCTGTCTCTCAGGGTAATGTCAAGATAAATTAATCAAGTTTATGAGTCACCCAAATACTGCTCTAATGAAGGCCATTTAGTATGGATTTGTGCAAATGTTTCCGGGATGTAAGCACCAAAGCAAAAACAGTAACAAAGAAAACTTAGGGCAGATATCTTTAAGAGTGAGTACTGCAGTTTTTTAGGGATGGTGCTTCAGTTCAGGAAGCTCCCAAATTTGCTGGAGTCCTTCATTTTGCACTAGGAGGATTAGGGATTAGGTGCTGCTATTATTTCCCTAATTTTCTTCTGTAATTCCAGTGTTAACTGCAAGAAACATGATTTGATTTCACATCAGCGAGGGCCTTTTCCATTAGCCAAAGCCAGTTAAATCATGACGATTTTCTCTTTTAAAAACACAGAAACAAATGTTACTCAAATCAATTATTACCGAAAAATGCTTTGCTAATTGACTTAAGAGAGACTCTGCCCATTCCATTGTTTCGGTGATTCATTGAATATGACAGACGGGTTTGACTGAAGTCAGCCTGTATATATATACATATAAAAAAATACGTGTGTGTGTGTGCGTGTGTGCGCGCGGACCCGTGTGTGTGTGTAGCACAGCTGATGCTCGCTGAAAGCTTCTGTGCGGTGAACCATGACATTAATAGTGAAATCAAGGTTCGCTAGCTGACAGACATAAATTTGCCAGAGGACATCCCTCTTCTCCACCCTCCCTGGCATGTTTGTGCACTCACACACACACATGGACATATATAATCTCGTCTGCTGTTTTCTGGCAAATCCTATGGATACTTGGAATCACTGTTCTCAAGAAATTTGCCAGCCAGCCTCTCATTCATAATGTCTTGTGTGCGTTCCTGCAGGCTGAAAAAAAGTAAGTGAGAAGAATTACAGATGATTCAATTAAACTGATATTGTGCACAACAAAACTGAGAGCAAATGCAATTTCGGTCCTGTTCATGTGACTTAATTATCTCTTACCTCCCCACTCCACCCCCTTTTTTAGAATTTAAAAACAATTATGATATAATTGCCAATCTGGAGATCCCTAGATATGCAGTAAATACCCTTTGTCTCATTGAATGCTCTTTTCCTTGATTCAGAAATGGGACCTTATTAAAAATGCACACACACAGAAAAAAAATCACATAAAGTCATCAAATGACCTTCAGAAAATAAAATTCTGCAATGCTGTATACCCAGAAAACACATACCGGTGTATTAAGTGAGTGAATCAGCTAAAATCATTGAAGATAATTAGCTGTGTGCATTTATAAGATGCACACACTTTCAACACTCGAGGCAAATCCCTAGAAGTCAATTGAGACCTTCTCTGATAGAGGCTTGGAGGTGCATTTGAAGACCAAACATGCCTTTTTTGCTTGAATTAGTAACATGTTTCAAAATTTACTAACAGCTTTTTAATGTGTAATCAGCTTGACTTAATGGGGAAGAAAAAAATCGCGATCATTAAGAAGCCCATACTGAGTGTATATATTCACGCGGTGGGAAAGTGCCTTGCAGTATACAGTAGTTTGGAGTAAGTAGGATCCATTACCCATATCTGCTGAAGGGCTGTCAGATATGAAGTAGATTTAGAGACCTGCTTGTCCCTTTAGCTATTCATCACCGCTGAGTGGCTCTAGCGGCAGCTGGTGGTATTTTTAGACAGGAGAATGATACGGAATTTCTCCATGTGCCGAACATTAGCTGATCCCATTACTCAGAGCTACTCAGAAAGTCGCAGCTGACACTTCAGTTTGGTGGCAAAGACGAGCAATTGGCTTAGAAGGGAAAATACAGAGGAGACGTCTGAGGAGGGTACATTTGTGGGGACACTGCCACGTTGGGACTCTCATCAGCCGGGGTCTTGTGTTACTCGGGGTCAGCAGCAAAATGCAAAGATAATTTTTGAAATGTACATTTTCTTCAGGATTCAGTACAACATTGCTCAGGCGTCTTTTCACATAATATACATAATGGTTTGAATAATAAGAATAACAACTCTTTGTTAGCTCCATAAAGCATCTAGCAGTCGAAAAAAGGTTTGTCCTGAGCTTTGGGATATTTTCAAAATAATGTGGGCAACTGACTATGAATAAGGTATTTTGCAAACAACCAAAGTCATCTGTGTTATTATTTATCATTATTTCATCAAAGAAAATCCATTTAGTTTAATATTCATTTGAATTGCTTCTCTTTAAGACCTCCAAATCCTAATAATGCGTCAAACACACTCCAGAATGTCAAAATAGTAAATTGTATGTAATTTTCTTTGACAGTAAGTGGATGAGTCCTTGCCAGAATTGTTCCTCTTACACCCGGTGTGAAGTCATTGCTTTTTTTCCATCAAGTGATATTTGACTTCTTAAAACCCACTAACAAGAACACTGCTGACCTTCTCATAACAAATTCAGTCGGCGCTGAACGGGGCTGGGTGAGCAGGGCGAAGTGGGCAGCGGGCAGTTGTCTTCTGCCCGTTCTGCTGCAGCCCCGGCTCCACGCTGTCGAGAAGCGAGGGTGGGCCTGTGTGCCGAACATTTAAAAACTGGACGATTCTTTGAAGAATGTACTTTTTTTTTAAGAGCTCTAGTACTGACCCCCAAGCACTGCGACACTGAACTTCCAAAGCTTTGGGCTTACAATGAATAGCATTCATCTTCGCTTCTGGTTCTGATCTTGTAAAAGCTAACTCATGCATGCACAACATGATAGACCATGTTACGCCTCAGAGCCTTTTTCAGAGCTATCATCTAATACATTTTTTATAAGCCAGAGTGCATTCATAGAATTCTGCCTCAAAAGGCATTCTGCTTTAATGGCTGCACTGAAATGTCTAGTCTGGGTACTTGTGCTTTTTGGAACAAAAGAGTAATGAAAATGTTGAAATTTTTTATAGCAGTCTTTAAATTTCAGGGGTTTTTTTTATTAAAGGTATGATGTTTAAAGGTGGAAGGATGTCTAGAGAAAAGGTGCTTTCTGCTAGTCCTAAATGAAAAGGGTCAGAATTTTGGCTGCCAAGAAGGTGTATGCTCTTTGTGGAAGTGGCTGTTTGTGTATATTTTATAATATGTATACACGTATGCATATGTGCCTCTGCAGACAGGCTGATCTTGAAACAGGTTAGATTAGGAAAAGTATTAAGAGTGGCTTTCTGTTGTCAGCCCTGAGACTTAGCTCAGGTTAGCTGCTAACAACAGAAGTGAAAAGCAGAAACGGTTCATGGATATAATTTTGTAACGTGCATCAAGGTACCAAAAAAAAAAAAAAGAGAAACATTTTTTTGTTTGAGAAAGGAATGTTTCAAAATATATATTTACCCTTCTTGGATTCTGTAGCAGATGGAAGGTTTTGTACTCTCACTGGGAAATTAATTTTCTAAGGAAAGTTAGTAATGTGAAGTAAACAACAGTGCTCTTGAAGTTTTCTAGTGCTCTGCAGACAGGAGTCCATTCATTTGGCTTGCTTTGACACATTTTGAAGATTATTTTCCTATTGATCAGAAATTTGATTTAGCAATGAGAGTTATTCTTGGGTTTTTCTGTAACTGGAAAGCTTATTTGTCTTTAAAATGGGGAAGAAATTTGTCTGTAGCAGTAGAAAAATTGACATTTTTACATTATAATGCTTTCTTGGAGTCCCAAGATAAAAATTGTGTTGAAGTATTTTAGAAAATACTTTTTCTTTTTTAAAGATACTTCTGAAAGGCTTCAAGATAAAAATTCTGCAAATTGTTTGCTGGGTATGAATGACTCATTGTAAAAGCTGAGCTTGGCTCTGTGTTTGTACTTTGAAAATCTGCAAAGAGGTAGAGCATGTCAGAATCTGGGCCTTTGATTCACTTCTGTGTACGAGATGCAGAGTGTCTTTTGCTTTGTCTTAAGAAAGAATAATTTGTACTGACGCTATTGTCCTCAACTGAATTTGAAAAAAAATAGAGTTTATATATTTCTGATTCAAATTAAGAGTGAAAGACAAGATAATTGAATTGTGTCTTTTGTGTGTGAGGGTGGGGTATTTGGTGCAAAAATTGTCTAGATTTTTTGGTTTAGATTTTTTTTTTTTAATTGGTCCAGAGCCTTGGTACAGCTTGCCATACTTTGCTCTGGCTTGGCATCTTCTGCCGTGACGCTCATCATACAGCCATTCAGCCACCGTGCTTGTAGGTTTATTTTGACTCTAGCAGTGATTGCAAGCAGCCTAACCTTTCGTGCACGTATGTCTTTCTGTGGGACTGAGTATCATTTGCTTTGCAGAAAAGGCCCAGGGAGAGGGACTCGCTGCACAGCAAGTTGCATGGGAGTCAGCATTGCACCCTCGCGGCGCAGAAAGGCAACCGCATTCTGGGGCGTTCTAGCAAAAGGGTAGGCAACAGGACATGAGAGGTGGTTATTTCTCCGTTTGGTACCTGTGAGTCCACATCTAGACACTGTGTCCAGTTTTGGGCTCCCCAGTACAAGACATTGGCATACTGGGAGGAGTTTGGTGGAGGGGACACCAAGATGATCAGGGGTCTGAAAAACAAGATGTACAAGGAAGGGCTCAAAGAGCTGCTTTGTAATCCTGGAAGAGAAGGTGAAGGGAAAATCTTAAAGCTGTTTTCAACTACTTATTGACAAGTTACAAAAACAACAGAGCAAGACTTTTTTTTCCAAAGGTGCACAGAGTGCGTAGGACAGGAGGCAACAGGCACAAGTTGTTAGAATGAAAAGGCAAAGGTTGAGTAGCTACAAAGGAAAAGAATTTCACCATGGTGGTGGTCTCAAACACTGTGACAGGCACCCAGAGGGACTGCCCTTGGAGATACTGAAATATCAGCACAGCCCTGAGCAACCTGATCTAGTTGGCCCTGCTCTGAGGATGGCTTGGCCAGGTGACCTCAAGATGTCCCTTCCAACGAAAATTACTCTGTGAATCTATGCTGACACAGGCTCTCTCTGTTTAACAATGTAGTCATGAAATTTTAATGCTGACAAAAGGGAAGAGGTCAGTTCCTCCTGCTTTAAGAACCATTTGTGTGAAGTTAAACCAAAAAAACCCCCAAAAACCAAAACAACAAAACCCCCTTGTTTATCAGTTGTGAGTTTCACACAACTTGTGACCAGAAGTGGGCAAGTTAGAACTTTTTGTTATATTCTGCAGAAGCAGAAACCATGTAGCTATGTTTTCGCAATGATTGCAGTAGTAATTCATGGTTCTCACAGAAAATAAGTATTTGTAGTCACCTCTGTTGCACTCTAATTTTGTTGGAGACTTGTTGGATATGGAAAAGGAAAGAACTACTTGGATCCTGTAAGGAATGGGATGAGCCAGCAGTGAAGTATGACTGCAGAATCAACTAAATGCCCACCTTTTTGCTTTTAAGACTGTCGAGACATCCAGGAGGAGATTTAACATAGTTAATCTTTTAAAGCTATAATTAGTATTAATTTCTATTGCAGTAGAATTCAGAGAACTCAATCAAGGTCAGCTGCTAGGTGAACAAACATATAAGAGAGGCAGACTTGCTTCACCCTCTCCAACAAAAACAATTAATTGAAATGTTAAGCTGCCTCTGAAACTCATGACAAGATCCACCCCACTTAATTGTAGCTGTCTTAAGTGTTCCATCATGGGCCTTTTACAGGCAATGGAAAAAGAGTGGGTCCCGCAGAAGACTGCCTCAAATGTTTTAGATGCTACTAGGATAACACATGTGAGATTTATCCCAACAAAAGGACTTGTCAAAGACCAAATTTCTAGTACTGTACCAGGGCCTGGAATAAGACCCAGGTCTTCTGAGTCATGGTCCCGTGCCTGTGTTATTTTTATACTCTTATCTACCATGATCCTGAAGATACCCCTCTATCTGAAACACCATGTGCTATTTCATGGAATATTATTTGGTCTGTTTACTCCAGAAAAGTGTTTTGCACACCAGTATCACTTCTGAAACAGACAGTATGTCATTCTAGATATTTTCAAAAGCAGCCTACAGCAGCCTTGCTCAACATTTCTGCAATAATGATGACAACCACTGGAATAATATAAACCACTTACTAATCAGTTTGCGAAGGCAGGACATCTGCTTTACACAATACAGAAGCAAATTAAGGAGGCTTTCACAGTAGTCTGAAATTGTGTGTTAGAGTTTAAAAAGAGAGCGAGAGAGAAAGAAACTAATGGTAAATAAATTGGACCATAGTGCTAGTTTTCATCCAGCTGTATGCAGCTCTAAAACGGCTATCTCAGAAAGGTACCTATTATTTATTAATTCAAGATGACTGCAGAAAGCAATTCCTCCATAAATTTCTTTCCAACAACTTTCTAATCTCAGTAAGTTGTTGGCAGAAGTTGTGCTGGGAGAGTATGTCCTCAATCACAGTTTTCACTACTGTAATTCTGAAAGGCACTTACCTGTAGACACTTGGCTTTTTAAAGCGTGTAGTTTTGCATGCAGGCTTATCATGCGCTAGGTGCTGACTCTGAACTACTCAGTCCTACCCTGCATTGCAGAAGAAAGAGAGGGAGACTGGGATTCACGGCAGCCTAGATTTGATGGGTTTGGTTTGTATGACTTTATCAAGGTTCTTATTTGTACCTGCTTTTCCATCATCTTCCTGGTGCAGTTCCAAAGCCAGTTTTCAATGCCTCTAAGAAGCTCCATGCATCATTTCCTGAGCTAAAACTTTTAATATTTTTCATGCATGGAAGGCTGCCAACTTTTGTTTTGAGATGTAATATCTGGGCAAGGGGGAGACTAACTCAGCTGCCTTTGGGGATTAAGCATCAGAGCTAGGAGTAAGACAACTGGGCAAAATTCAGATATAGATTTGATTTAGGGTAGGTATTGCACTTCAGCTTGGAAGCAGATCTCTCTAATTTCCTTTCTTGGATACATATTTCAATAGACAGCTATGTCTAGCAAGGTTTAGAATTAATCTGGACAGAAATCCTAAGATTATTTTTTATAACTGTCTGGTCCATGACAAGGATGCCAGTTTAATTTGTTCCTTATTTGCTCTGAAGACTAGTGGGGTTGGGATCTGAGGTTATGTTTCCAGCAGTTAGCCACGTCAGTATTGTTTGGTTAAGCATACTCATTTAGAATTGGGAGAATATAAGTCTGAACTACATCTGACTGCATGGAGAACCCAGTCATGGAATACACACACTGCCGTGCTTTGAATGTTTTAGATGGCACAACATAGAACCAAAGTGTGATGGTCCAGAGAAAATTAGTCCTTTTGGGAAATGCAGATGTTAAAGATCTGAATGCATGCAGCCTTTAACTAGGAGAAAAATACACTTTAAGTTCATCAATATTTTCTTTTTTCTTGGAGCAGGGAATGTACTTATTGGCAGAATTTCTGTAGAAATTGCTGGGTTTGCTAATGTTAAAAGTAATGCTTCCCCACTTAAAAGAAAAGGGGAGGACTGAATCCAACTGTGGAATGTATGTATATTATTACTTTTGCCTGGATATGGAATTCCTGCACTCCTCTCAGAGTTGGAAAGTTTAAGAAATAAAGCAAAACATAATGCTATTACAAAAGATGTTTAAAGCTCTTCAGGAATTGTTTTTCACTTAAGTCCAAAGTAATGGTGTGCAGGTTTTCTTTCATCTGTTTATTTTTAAAGGTGATGAAGTATTTAGTACACAGTGTTACACTTTTTCTCTTTCTAAATTAAGTGCTAAGGATGCCCATCATCTTTCAACTGAAATGGCACAGCAAAGTAGTAATGAAGCAAGACTCTACCACAATCTTTTTCTAAACCAAAAATGGGAGAAAATACAGATTTTGGGGAGCTACTCTGTTTCTCCCAGCTGATCCTCTCGTCAAGGATGACAGCAAAGACTGGTGGTCCTCTAAGAAAGTGTGATCTCCTCTGATGTCCATGGGTTTCATCTGTCTGCCGTTAGCCCCCGATAATAAGCTTGTCCAAGATCAGAGCTCTTAGTACTGCTGCACTGAAGCAGAAACGGGGGGTTTCCTCTCTCATTAATATAGCAGCTCACTTGAGTGCTCTCTTGTCTTATGATATCTTAGGATTCACTGAAAAGTGTGAATTCATTGAATCTATTCAGACTTGTTACTAATATGAAATACCGCTGGTCTTCATGATACTGGCTACAACAGCCTTAGGACCTGCTGCATAATTTAGGCTAATGATTCTTTTTATTTCATTTTGTGCAGCCTTCTATTTCTGCCTGGAAGCAGAGATACTGCAACACTGCTAGAGCATCTCTAAGAATCACCATTGCTCCAGACACTCATAGCACCCCAGTTTTGTGAACTTGCAGGTGCACATTACAAGATCAATACTTATTTTTGGACTAGAGGTTCAGGGGGAGCCCCTGGAATAATATTTTTGCAGTACCTCAGGACTGAACTCCCTGTGGTTGGGATATACTAAGGTATTCTAAGGATGGCAGTGATTTGTTCCTTCTGCACAATGTTTCTCAAACCTCAAAATGTCTTTCCCTCAGCAATTTAAAGGTTGCTGTTGGCTGTGACTGCAGGGGAAAAGACATTACTGTTTCTGTAAAGAAGTTAGTTGTAAACATTAGAAGAGCTTCAGTAATTTCTCTAAGGGGAGGCACCAAGCCTCATAAAAATATTGACTGAGCTTATGCATAACTTTTCTGTACCTTCTTGGTTATAAATAAAATCAAGCTACCCAGATTACATTTCATTGTAGAAGAGAGGTGACCTGAAGAATTTATAAAGGTGTGAGATAATTAAGAATGATAATTTTCAGTTAACATTTGAATGATATGGCTCCATTATAAACCATTTAATGCAAGATGCAAATGAATGCATCTGAAAAGGGAATGTTATATTTGTGGGTTTACTGTAATTGAGTGCAATATGTATTTGAAGGAGTTGTTAGTAGGGAAATGAAGGTTTAAGGCTAAATATGAGTATTCTGCTGAAAAACTAGAAAATGTTTTAATCAAGTAGTAAAACCAGGCCCCTAAATAAATAGGACTTACAGGAACATGGGGATTCTCTTTGGAGTCATGTGAGGCCACAAGATCTTGAACAGTCACGGGATTATAAGGCAATGAGAAGACCCCTCCAAATTGTCTTCGTGCTATTGACGTTTGCTGTAGAAAGTCTCCGTTCATTGCAGATCTGATATCCACTACACCCTCAGAGCAGCAAATCTGCTCCTTCATCAGGACGTTTTGATGGAAAAGTGCCTTAAAAGCCATTGGCACCCGTGGAAGAGTTGAAGAGGCACCATCGCCTCCCGTGTGGCCAACAAGAGGCCAGCACCAGGCCCTTGGGTCACCTTTTCCAAGCGCGGGTATGCCGTGTGTCTTGTCTGCTGAGAACAAGTTAGCCATGTTTGAGGGACAGAAGTGGCACTGACTACATTTAGAGCCGCTGAGCTGGAAAAACCCAAACCCAAACCCCCACAACCACTGAAATCCAAAGGAGCAGCAAGGTCGGGGGCATCTGTCAGAGCGGCAGGCCGGAGCAACGGGTGATAGGAAATTCATTAATTAGCTTGAGAAGTGCTGTTCAAAGACAGAAATGGCAGTGTGTCTCATCCCAGGTTCAGCTGGCAGATAAATATTGCCTCGTGATAAGTAAGTGAGGCCGTGTGAAGGCCTCAGCTGGCAGATCTAGCGACAGTGCTTCAAATAGAAATGTTTGTGGGGATACCTTTAAATGCTGATGCTCTCCTCCTCTCGGGGAAAACGCTGAAAATAGTATTTTCTAGCCCAGAGCCACTGAGCAGAAGTAAGCATTTGCAATCTGTTGACATTGTATGTTAAAAGCCACAATCTGTATCTGGCAGATGAGTAGAGATTTTGCAGTTGGAGGCTGTTGAACTAGCTGAGGTAAATAGACAGGAATGGGTGCTTTGGTCTTTAATTTGTATTCAATTTTAATATCATTTAATTGATTTTTGAAGTATTTTCGGAGCTTCCAAATAATTTGTAATGGTCTTTCCAAGCTTTCGATATAGCGCATCATATTTTCAATTAAAGAATCATTATTTAATTGATGTGGCTCATTCAAGTCCTGATAAATATGGGCACGATCAGAGCTATTTTTGTTTCCTGATTAATTTCTCCAACAGGACTGAGGAAACACCACCTTGAACCATGTCTCTAATGGTGAAATCATTTCCTGCTGAATCAAAACACTGAAGAATAGCATTACTTGCATGTATTCTACTAAGGCTTCCACCATATAATACAGAGATTAATAATATCACTAAATTTCTCCCCCCTCCAAACACATGACTTGACTTTAGTAAGCCACACACTCTACAGTAGAAAGCCAAACATTGAACAGAAATAGTAGCTAATATGTAAAAAGAAGATTAAAAAAAAGAAAAAAGAAGAATGTTTTTAGCTCAGTTTTGGCTCTACTGTTGTCATACCCCAAAACCGACCTTTGTTTCTACATTTGTATGCTGTTTGGATATTAGCATTGCTGCCGTTCAAAGCTGTCTCCTTTTTCTTCTCTTTCCTCCCTCCACCAAGTATTTCATTTTTATACCTGTCATGAAATAGTTGGGGTCGAAAGTCAGCACGGAGTGCATCATTTGTACATTGTGTCTCTTTTCCTCATGTGCCTCTGCTGCCAGAGAAATTGAACTTTCGTCCATTAAAAATCCATTTATTGTGTCTTGACTTCACTGAACTAAAGAACAGGACATTTCATCAAACAGTGCAGTTTAAAATCAAATTAAATTGTACTAGTGCCCAGGAAATGTGACAGGATAAAGACCCTAGTAATTTAAAAAATCTTTTTAAAGACCTCCCTAATTGCACTTGTTGATACTTCCACATGTCCCTTAAGGTCAATACTGGTCAGTGATGTGAGGACTCAGCATGGGACACCTAAGAGGACCCTTTTGTTTTTTTTTTCTTTTTCTTCTTTCTGTGAAACAGGTGGTGAGCACTTCCAAATTCATGCTCCCTCAGGTCTGACACCTGCAAGCTGAGTCTGGGTGTAAGTGGTCCCCAGTTGTGATGTTCTTCCCTGTCCTTCCAGCCGAACCTTCATGTTGGACATCATGTTGGACTGGTGGTACAGGACTGCCATCTACAGTGATGATTTGCCTTGAAGTGTGTAGCATGTGTTTAAGTAACTTGGTAGCAAACCCCATGAAAATTAGGGGAAGCACGCTTGTCCAGTAAACTTGCCTGATGGCCTTTCAACTTGGTTAAACATATCCCCCCCCCAAATGGGTTTCACATCGTATGTTCTTCTGTTGGCAGCCGGGTCCCTTTATTACCATATGTAACCACAACATGTGGAGGAGAGCCGCGTTAAATATGTTTCTTATCCTAGTTACAGTTTCCATAATGTTGATGTGCCACTGGAGTCAGAGAAGCTGGAGTTTCACAGATGGATTACAGAATTAAATTGTGCAACTTGCAGGGCTGCATATGTGCCGAGTTTCTGGAAGTCCGGAAATGAAACCGAGGGCTGAGAAAACACCCTTCTTCCAGACCCAATTGCACGGGCAACAGCTGGAATTTGCACGGCTCCTTATTCAATTAATATTTAGAAGCCACTATTGCGTTTTCCCAAGAGCAAAGAGACAGTAAAAGCAAGCTGCTACATCTGACTCCACTATTTGTCCTCCCCCTTATGCAGTGCTGGGTTGTTTGGTTGGTTGTTGGTAGTGTTTTGTTTCTTTTTTTAACCTCTTATAAATACACGTTACATTTGGCAAAGAGGCAACTAGGGACCAAGAAGAGAACAGCAAAGTGGTGTTTCAGAAGCCAAGAGAGAAGCATGTTTAAAGTGAATTGCACCAGCTTTTTGTTCATATGGGAGATGCTTGTATGGGTTTTTGCTTGACTTGCTTCTGTGCGTAGTAAACTGCTGAGATGCTCGTTTATAGTTTAGATCTTTCTAAGGTGTGGTTTGCGTTTATGGTCTAACCAACAACACGGGGAAGGTGATAAAAATTTGTTTTGATATCATGCTAACAAGGTTTCTAAAATATATGCAGCAGGTTAAATGTAAGTATGTTATCACTACCTTTCATTTTTGAAAAATTAAGTATATTCTTTTATTTTGGAGTGTACTGTATATTCTAAGTAGAACCAGATTACAAAATGATATTTGGAAAACACTTTTTATAAACCCTTCTTTTGTTTATATACGCATAAGAGGTGTCCATTTTATTTGTGTGCAGAAGGAATGCAGCCAGTATGATGCTCTTCTTGGCTCCCAAGCTGCTCAAATAGAAGATGAGGCCAGGGAATGTATTTTCTTATGGTGCTGTTTCTGGACTGAAGCATGGGCTGGCCCATGAATTACAGGTACTGCAGAGGCTCCAGAAGAGTCAATTCTCTGGCAGCTTGCTGTTTTCCCTACTCAAGGCCAGCCCTGGAGAAACAGAGGTGAAAGAGTTACTAAATCGCACAGGTTTTTACTTGCTGGCTTCAAGGAATGATTTCAGTCTAGAAATCATTCATCATTTCATGTGAGGTATTGACAAGTGACCAAAAGCTAAAAGGAGGTTGAGGAAGTCAAGTTTTTAGTTTGCAATCAAAATGGGAGTCTTTGGGGATCTGGATTCCGTCTTTTTCTGACCCACTAATTTCAGGGCAATAGGAGCAGGAAGCACTACAATATTTTTTCATATACTTGGTTTTGTAATACATCAGCTCAAATATAAGCTTTTAATCATTGATTCCAACATAGGCTGAGGAGATGCAGATCAATGGTCTTGACTTCGGTGTTTGGCTTTTTGATTTCAGGATTTCCATGTGCGTCAGTTGCATCATTTTAATAGCAAACTACTTTTTTGGTATCTCATCATACTTTAAATAATTGATTTTGGTTTAATTTGTACCCTTTTTCCTATTTTGACAAATTACGATTATAGTGTACAGCTTTATCATTGTCTCATAAATGATATAACAACTGCTTGTGAATGCCCATAAGTTTTTATTGTTGTGTGTGCATGTTAATAACAACATTGTGGAATGGCACAGAGAAGTTTTTGGCAGAATAACGTTTGCATTTCCTCTAGTAAAATATAATACCATAGTACAATTCTTGTATAATAAATCCATAGAATCTCTTATCTATCTGTATCATGGTAATGATTCAAGTACAGAGCTTCTAAATAGAAGGTGTATTTTACATCTGTGATATGGATAGATAGTTTGAGAAACAGAAGGGTTATGATTCATCCAAAGTCTGGGAAAATTATTACCATCCCCAGAAATTCCAACTCTTGCTTCCCATGACTGAATGGGTATCATGGGCTCTCTGCTCACTGGGCAAATTCCACTGTGTGTGTACTGAGTGAGCAGTGGTCACAGAGTTGAAAGTGGAGGTTTGAAGCATTTTGGGGGATGGAGGGAACATTCTCTGTACCACTTTTCTGGGTTGTGGAGTCAGGCTTCATTTATGCATAATGCCACCTCTAGGGAATAAATGATAATACAAAGAAAAATTTGTATTGAGCCTGTTGAAAAAAATATCCATTTCCTCCAAGGAAATATGAATACAATAGAATAGAACAGAACAGTTGGAAAGGACCTACAACTATCATCTAGTCCAACAGCCTGACCACTTCAGAACTGACCACAAGTTAAAGCACATTTTTAAGGTCATTGTCCAAATGCCTCTTAAACACTGGCAGGCTTGGTGCATTGACCACCTCTCTAGGAAGCCCGTTCCAGTGTTTGACCACCCTCTCAGTAAAGAAATGCTTCCTAATGTCCAGTCTAAACCTCCCCTGGCGCCGCTTTGAACCATTCCCACACGTCCTGTCCCTGGATCCCAGGTAGAAGAGCTCAGCACCTCCCTCTCCACGTCCCCTCCTCAGGAAGCTGTAGAGATCAATGAGGTCGCCCCTCAGCCTCCTTCTCTCCAAGCTAGACAAACCCAGAGTCCTTAGCTGCTCCTCACAGGACATGCCTTCCAGCCCTTTCACCAGCTTGGTTGCCCTCCTCTGGACACATTCAAGGACCTTCACATCCTTCTGAAATTGTGGGGCCCAGAACTGCACACAGTACTCAAGGTGTGGCCACTTAATTTCCTGAAGCGTTTCCTCCAGTGCCAGCAAATTTTCTTCTGATCTTTCTGGGTGCTGATGTCTAGACCATAGACTAATGTAAGTTTGGACTTCTGGGGTCATCTGCTCCAACCTCTTAACTCCAAAGCAGATCCGATGAGGCCAGATTGCTCAGGGGCTTGTCATGCTGTTGCACGCAAAAATTCTGAGAGTAAAACACCAGATTAATTATTTTAATTCCCTCTTCTTAGTAATATGTTGTTGTCATACTTTGCTTCTTAGTTTTAATTTGGGAGGATATTAATATGTGTCTGAATGGGATTAAACATGTATAAGCCTTGTGGTGACTGGTGTTTTAGGAAATAGTTGTTTTCTTCAGCTAGGGTTTACTCCTGTGAAATGCTCCTGGTATTTTTTGAAAGCTTAGTCAAAAGCTTGGAGCTAAAATCAGGGAACAGTACATGTTTTACTAACAATTTATCGAGCGGTGATTCCAGTCATTTTTTAGGAGAATGCAAAGACCTCAATGAGACAGCTTACCGGGAGCGAATTAACCAGTTCAGGCACTTCATGTGTTAAAATTTGCCACTTACTTTGCTGTGGGATGGCAGGAATGTGGGACAATGGAAAGCCCTGAGTTTGAACCAAACCTGACTCAGGAGACGGGCGAGATGGCAAGGCAGGAGTAACACAGGGCAGCCTTTGCAACCTGGGTGGGGAACTAGGCACAGCTCCTGTTCCTTTCCTCCTCCCGTTCCTAGAAAGCCAGCGCGGTGATAACGCACCCTGAAAGAGCAAAGGCATGGGTGATTGCACCCTGCCTCTCACCCCAGGACCTTTTTGCTTCTCTGGCCCGTTGCAGGCAGAGGAGAGTTCAGTATCCATGTCGGTTTTCTCTCCTAGGAAATCTCAGCAGTCGGGGAAACAATCTTAGCGCTTTTAACACTAATGAAACTTGAAGGCAGTAAACAAAATCATGGACTAAATCATCCAGTGCTGACATGTCTTTTGGACAGCAAAGAGCCTCTCATTCGAACACATGAAATAACATTTCCGTCGTGTTTTTGGTAGTCTGATAATTAGAAGTGATTTAAGATAGCTGTGAAGGTACCTCTAATGGGCACCTTGTGGATGTTAATAAAAGGAAGAATACATTAAATGTACTGGTTTGTGATTGGGCTGATGGGGTTAATATTTTCTTAGAATATAGCTGGCCATTTTTCTTCCAAGTAATAGTGTAATGTAATTATAAGTACCTTAGTAGATGGACTCAATTGCTCCTATCGTGAAAATTAATTTCGGGATCATGCTGAGGCTTTCTTTCCTTTCTTCTTTATTTTCTGCACTGTGCAGGAGGGAGCAGACACATACAAATGAAATTATGTTTGAACAGACCTACACATGGAGGCCTGTCCAATTCTTATGAACGACTTAAACTGAAATCTCTGGGAAAGGAGTGCATTTCTTGCTACATTCCTTCACATTTTCTGTGCCCGTAAAACTCCCAGTTTTCTCGCATGCTCTTTTAAAGCACTTGACAAAGCTAGATTGATATCTCCAATTTATAGGAGGCAAAAGTGAGATATGCTGAGTTTTCCCAAAATGTTTCCCAGAAGTAACTGAGCTATGATCACACCTTTTCCAGTAAGTTTTGCCAAGGTTTCTAATCAAGCTTCTTCAGCACAGGTGGATGTTCTTGCTGTAGTATTTTTAAACACTCAAATAGTAAATAAAAATAGTATTATTCATTATTATTATCATCATCATCTCCATTTTTTAATGCATGGCAAAATACAAAATCCTGGAAGTTGTAGTCTCAGGATATACATTTCTAAATTTTTGTGGTAAGTGAAAGTTTAATATACAGAACGATTGCAAAGGTTTTCACAGAATGAAATTGACAAAAATCTGACATGAAAAATCTATGCTTAGTGATATTTTGAGCTCTCGACAGTAATTTTAGCCTCGAAGAACTTAATGGAATTAAATCAAATAGGACTCTCAGAAATTGCTCTGAAAACATACACAAATACAGAGAGATATCAGCAACATGAAAGTGTTGGTTTGCTGCTGTGTGGTTTGAAACCTTAATTACCAATACTCATTAGCAGATATACATCTGACCTATACTGATTTAAAGCAGCTAAAAATAAGTCCTAAACTCATGAAGGAAGAGGAATGTGTAACAGAACGAAGTAGTGAGTCTTGGTCTGTTTGAAAGCAGTTTGTTGCATGCTTTTAAACCCAAAGCAGACACACCCAGGACTAGGTTTTGTAGGTGTGAAATTGGGTCCTGACTGGAGCTGATAATGTAAATCCATATTTGGGCAGAATTTCAGTGGAAGGTTTTGTACCCATTTTATAGACCTTGCAAGCTCAGAGAATTGACCGTTGTATGTGTTTGTGCTTCCTTAGTATTTCTTGCTACTCTTAATGCAGGCTATAAAGTGTTAATGAAAGAAAAGGAAAGGCTGGAAATTTCTTTCCAGAGAATCCTTTGCATTGTGATGGAGGGAGAAACACAAATGTACTTGCAAGTCCAAGCAGAGCTATGCTGGAGTTCATCACTCCCTTTCCTTTGGTTTTCTGGAGAGGTACTTAATGGTGTTTGAATATGACTGTATAGTGCCATTAATGTAACAATTTTCATTCGTACAGTGCAACACCAGAAAGATAATCTCTGTGTTAAGTACTTTTCCTTTATAATCCCTGGAGAGTCAGAATTCTAAAAGCAAATATTGTATTTACCATAGACTGTAAAAGGGAAGAAATGAGGCTAAAATGCAGAGCAGCAAAGATAAAATAGAGTTCCTTTTGGATGTCTGCAGTGGTACTATGAATATATACATATACACTGTTATGCTTTTTATTTTATCTCTAATTTGAAATAAACAACATGATTACAGATTAGATCAATCATGGGTTCAGTATTTCTGGCCGAAGCAAGAAAAGACTTGATGTGCTAGCTCACCACGTAATTGAAGCAGAGATTGTTTCACTGTTGGTGATTTGTTTAAGGATTTTAATTTACAGTAATGAGTGTTCTTTGCTGCATTGTAACCTGGCTCCCCATGTCTGCCTTTGGAAAACAGTCACCGCTTGTATATATCACTGCAATGGTGATGCGAGGCACAAAACACCAAAATGGAGCAGTTGAAGGCTGCTGCCTGACACCTCTTTTCCAGAATATAACAGAGTGGGAAAATTGATGCCTAGCTGTCCTTACTTGGATTTGCACAGGAGCTCTCGAAGGAGCTCAGTGACTGTTGGGGACTGGGGGAAATGGAAGTGGGGTGTCTTTAAGAATTCATCAAGTAGGCAGATAACCAGTGCACCCCAGAGGACAGCTGTGCCTTGGCTACTGGAAGGACTGAAGAATAAGATGACTTTTCCCTGCATCTGACTTGTGTGTTTCTTGTTACAAAGTTAAGCAAAGGAGCAACAGGCAGTGGTAGCTGGAGAATATCAAAGGTCCTTGAAAGCAATTTGACCAAAACAGTCAGTAAAGCGAAAAAGAGATCAACAGTATACAGCACATTTATTTTTGTGGAATAGTTATTCAGACTAGAAGAGAGCTGTTGGGAATCCAAAGTTCAAAAATGATAAAACATGATGCTAGGAGCCCTGTGTTCAGATGCTTTGAAGTTGCTGTCACTTGCTCTGCTTTTGGAATACTGTCCAGGAATGAAGCAGTAATGAGGGTCAGCTACCAGGGTGGCCTTCCTTATTTTTATATAATTGGTGTATTTTTGGTGGAATACTGAGTTTCGTGAAGAGCAAATAAGCTAAATGTAAATAAAAAGTGTGCTAAGGACAACTGAAAAGAGGAGTGGTAGGAAAAAAAACTGAATACAAAGGAAAGTAGAGGAATAGAGGGTAAAGAAGAAAATGTGGTCAAGCTTATAGAAAGTTACTTGAATGTCTGGAAAAACAGGTTTGGTTGTCTGCTCCAGATGGACAAATGATGCCTTGTCCCTTGAATTCCCCCTAGGGACGCCATCCATGCCTTCAGTGCACGTCAAAGGAGCCTGATGGACTCTCTCTCCAGGGTGCCTTGAGGCCTTGGCCATACATCAGAATCCTCTTTCTTGTGGTCAGCTCAGTCGATATTGAGAGTAAAAGTCTCTTTTTCAGTGAAAGCTAATGGCATTGTTCCTTTAATCCAAAATTGGAGATTTTATGTCTGAATTCAGGAACTCCTACAATCAACAGGATTTTATTCTTTTTTTCAGGAGGCTGTTACTTAGACTGCCACTGCTAGAAACCCATGGTTAGTTTGCTCATCGGTAGTTCAACAGTAATTGTATTTAAGGTTTGTTTTGTTTGGATGCTGGTGACTCTTAATCTTTCCATAGTGTCAGTGGTGCAATTCAGCTCTGATGTATGGGTTCACCATCCTGCTAACTGGAAAATTCCACTGCAGGTATGATTTCTGTCATCTGTACAAGAGTTAGGAGAAAGTATGTTGTGGATGTACTGTGGAAAAAGAGTGGGTGGTACGGTAGAAATGTGGGTTGTGACGAAATTCTCATTCTTGTCCACTGTGTAACTGTAATTTAAATGTCAATCTATATACATCAAACATTTAATCATATGGCATGCCTCTAATCACTAGAGGAACTGAGGTATTGGCTATAGAAAGCAACGCCAAGGTGTTGTGCAATACTACCGGAAAGTGTAATAAATGACGCGGAAAGCTGAAACGGTCGGGGAAATCCAAGTAGCTGCAGTGTTACATACTTATGTTTAATTTTTCAATGAGACACTTGGAATGACATCTTTTCTTTTACAAATGCCAAGGAGAAGGATTATCGTAGAAAGGACTGCAGAACGACACAAGTCTTCCATTTCACAGGACTTTGCACTAAGTAGGAATGTTAGTAGGCTACTCAGAGGGAAGTAGGGCAGATGAATTAAATCTTCATTTCATTTCTGTTGAGCCTCAGCAACTGAACTTTAATGTTTTTTAATTACATTCCTTACCTGGCTGGTGAGAGGGGCTGTATTAAACCACAAATACCTTAACATCTGGGGCTCATTTGTTCCAAAATGAACACCATCTCCTTTAATTTCCTATTTGTCTCTCTCTGCTCTTACAATATTTGCCTTGTACTGATTCCCCTTGCTAATTGCAATCCATCCAGCCCTGTATGTGAAAAAGCCATTTTAGTTGCATGATTTAATGCTTTTAAGTCATCTTGGCTTTGCTGACTCATTGGTCAACCTTGAAAAATCATAACAGTGCAAACATTGCAATGCCATCAGAGGACTAGCAGGTTGCGCAGGGGACTCTGTTACTGATTAGTGTCATTTTTTTTCCAAGTTGAAAGAGCTATTGTGTTTAAGGCCATGAGATTTAGAATTAGGAGTAATTAAAAACCAAGGCTGCTGCCTTTATATTTTTTTAAATATGAAGGGCCCCAGGAGTCTCTGTAGTCATTAGAAAATCCTATTCTCGTGCTAAGCTTGTCCTTATAAGCAGTTCTGTTGTTGGCTTTCCTGAATGTAAAGCAGGATCTTGTTCAGAGTTGATGCTGAGAGAGGGGAAAATATCGTAAAGGCAGGGGAGAAGAAAAGTGTGTGTGTGTTTGGGGGGGCAGATATTTAGTGCTTGCATGGTTGCTTTGTAATGTGTCCTTAGCAACTGGCTTTCTACTCTAATGGGAAAAAATAGATGGTGGGAAAGCATTCAAGGAAAGTGGGTCACATTTGATCCATGACCTAAAAGGAAAAGTGGGGGCAGGGAATAATCAGCTCAGATCATTAATGAGGTGAAAATTTATCCTTATAAGGCTCTTTCATCAAACTGGGCAAAACTGCTATTCCAGTGTCTTGGTTATGTGATAGAAAATGCAGCTTCCACTCTCTGAGAACACTGCAATTGCTTCACAGCTTTTTATTTATAAAAAAGAAAAAAGTTGTTTGTTTTAAACACTCTCAAGCACCACAATGATTAGACATGACAGTTTGGCTGTGGGGCCTTCCTTTCAGTTCAGGAAAATATAGAACATAGCTGAGCTGTCCTTTCCTGGTAAAAATGAGGTCATTTGTAAAGCTTTGTGTACATTTCTGCAGCACTCGTAGAACAGAGCTAGCAAAACAGTTCTTCTGAAGTCTCAATCCTACCTCCACCAATATTCCCATTTTTAAGAAATGCAGACCCATTGACCATGTAAGATGAGAAATCACAAGCTGTGATTTAGACTCAGTGACTCCCTGAGGATGTTTAGTTTTGATTTAACTGTCAGGGGCGCGTATGCTGCAGTCGTAAGTGCGCTGCTGTTGCTGACTCTGAGCTTCTTACGGCTCTGTATGGCTAAGGGAAAGCTTCTTGTAATCTGTTTCCTTTTCCATGTGGGCTGTGTATGTGTTCTGAAATAAGCAAAAGTATGCTGTCAGGCTTGATTTTTCTCATCGTTACATATACAGATGTATTGTATACATTATATTTGTTAATCCCTGTTGTTCATAAAAATGCCCTAGGCAATTAAAATTTATTAAATAATAATTTATTTTATGTAAAAGCTAATATTAATTTTCATACACAACTATTTTTCTTCTACCAATCAAATGTTATATAGCTGCTAATATTTCAAGGTAGTTTTAATTAGCATCTCAGCCTAATGCAACTCTGTCTGAGAATGCATCATCAAATTAAGTAAGAAAGGATAGCAAAGGATGTACTGGATAAGTGACTAGAAAATACGGAGTAATGCAAGATGTGAGCTGGCGCATCAGAGTTGCATTCCCTTCTACCTTGAAACTTCAGGGAATATGTTCCCATTCTGTCCAGGAAACTCTTGATGTTAACCCGCAGATTCTCGGACCCTTCATAGTAAAGCACTAACTGTTTTGGTCAACTGTGTTGACATTCAGTCTAATCATGGAAAGATGGAAGCATAGAGAAGTAAAGAAGCATTCAAGATCTTGGGTTCCATAATGAAGATACTTGGTATAAAACAGTAGATTAAAAATTCCTGACTTTGTAGGCTAAGTGAACTCAGACCTGCTGTGTCCCCTTCTCCTCTTTTTTTCTTAACCACCTATTAAAATACTCTGAGAGTGCACTGTGTTTCCTAGCATATGAAAATAGTAGGAAAACATCTGGGCTTACTAATAAAATTAGGTCTGCTACTTAAAAAGCAGCCAGCATTGTTTGGGGCCTCAGAGATGCTCCTGCAACGCAAATAGTAATAGTGGCTTTGGAAAGTACTTCACTTCTGCTGTATTGCATAATTTTCAAATACTGCTTTTAAAAGACAAATTAGAATTGCATCAAGTTAAAAGAAAAAGTGTATCAAGAAAGGGTATTTTTTGTCTTTCTTAACGTAATAGTTCAACATCTATATAGTGCTTTCCTCCGAGTGTTTCAGAGTTCTTCACTGGGATGGGAACATAATGTACCGATTCAAAGGTGAGGGAGATAAGCACAGCAAAGGGAAGAGACTCATGAAAGAGCGTGGCTGAGAAACGGCTTTCTTTGTTGCATAGTCCTCTGCTCTTTACCATTAGAAACACTTCCCAGTTTTGTTCTTCTATCAGATTTTGTCTTCTCTGAAGGATGGTTATAGCAAGAAAACTGATGTGCCTTAAAATAATCCGTACGTAGCAGCCCTCTCAATGAATTTGAAATTGCTTGAGTAAAGCTCCACATTTGGTGTTCATAGCTGACCTGCTGCCCAGCGGGTCGCTGTCTATTGTGAGTGATTGCGTGGGCATGAGGTACAGATATCCTTCCTTGTGTTAAACCAAAATGAGCACAAGTCCACAGTTCTCCAGTGGTGGCAGTCAGAATGAAATTTCAGGCTTCATGTTTTTTTTCTCCATATCTCTTGCTTACAGTGACAAGCCCAGCAGGTTCAGCCTTCAAATCATTAAAATAAATGTTCAGATTACTAAAATCCCATATTTGATGCTTGGATTCCCCTCTGTTTCCTCTATCAAGCAATTGAGACCTGTGAGCTTTGAGTCTATATTCTCGCATCGGCAGCATCCAGGTTCCTCTACTTGCCCTGGGGCAGGTTTCTTCCCATTTTCCATCTGCTGAGCAAAGGTGCCGATGACCGTACAGAGAGGGGTTATATGGAAAATCAGTTGGAGGAGAGCTAGAGATCTTAGGGAACCACATGGCGTTACTAATCCTCCAGCTTTCCAAAGACTTGTCATCACAAATAAGAGTTTTCCACTTTCAGGGGGAGGAGGGAAAGAGAAAAAAGAAGGAAAGAAATTAACCCTGTGGTGTGATGACAGAGATTTCTATAAATCACACTGCGTTTCACACTGCTGCTGACAGCAAGCCAAACCTGAGCAGGCCAAGTTTCCGCAGGTCGAGTACGATACAGGGAGCTTAAAAATACATCCACAAGTGTTTAACTACCTTTTCTGTTGCACAAGGCTATTGACGTTTAGAGGCTTTGTACATCATGGGATGGTCAAAGGGATGGGGATGGTATTCCCCTTTTTTCCCATCTCCTCCTTTCCCATTTCTTTTGGAAAAGTGCCAGCAAGTCACCAAGACCTGGGTTCATTTTCACTTGTGAATAAAACCTCCAGAGCAAATAATAACCCACTGGGATAAGCTTTTCTTCAAAATGTACAGTTGAGAAGTTACTTCATCCTTTTAAATTTCTCCTGCTGAAAGTATTTATCGTGACCTTAAAAACATGGGTTTCGGCAACTTTTCAGGATGTATTTTCCTGTTGATTTGGCAAACAAATTCCAAATGGCAGTGCTCTGCTGTTTTCCCAATGCTGCATTTACGCAGACCGCCCTGGAAACTCACAACTAGAAGACGGAGGTCTATCTTTGAAGTCAAAAGTGTCCCCATAAATGACTGCCATATGACTTGGGAACTGTGTGTGTTAGGGTGTGGTTTTGTCAGGATTTTTCATGGTAGGTTTATTAGGAAAATTTAAACCAGTTTTTCTGAGTTTTTTTTGTTTCTTTGAATGATGCCTTTAAAGGGGGAGTTGCTCCTTTCCTAATTATGTGTAGTTGTTTATTTTCTTGCGAGCCTCAAAAGAACAGTGTAACCAGCGGAGCAAAATAACTTATTTGCAATAATAGGGTAAAAATCAGAAATTAAAGAAAATCTTGTACTATAATAAGAGTTTACTTTAAAGGCTCAGGTTTGTTGTTAACTATTTCTGTGCCGGTGCTACTTAACCTTTTATATACCTGCTCTCTCTTCAGACATAAAAGTATAATTGTTGGTAACCCAAAATACAAAGGAAAATGAATCCTTTGAAGAGCTTAGAATACACATTGCAATGGGATTTAGAGGTTTCAACAAGTGCGAAATGGAGACAACGTGGCTCATTTTGCCATGCGTATGGGGCAATGCTTTCCATCTGGCACACGTAGTGGTTTTTTCATTAAAAATCGCTTAGTATTCTGGCTTCACAGCCAGTTTCTCTTCTGTAATCTACGTATCGCAGTTGCATGTGTTGATAGTGGTACATATGGTGGGACCTGGTTCTGCCACCATTTGACGCTAGCAGTAGCATGTAAGACTTGCTGAGCTGAAGTTGAAGCTAGGCTCCAGCTTAACCCATTCTATCTTCCATCAAGCTGGTAGAAGTACTTGTGCTGTAACAGAGAATCAACCACCAGTAATATTAAGGTTTGGGGGTTTTCCCCTCCTCCCAGAAGCACTAGAGTGAATTAAAATTATGTTGAGAGTCACTGGGGAAAATCACTTTCTATTGACATTTTAGTAGCAATCTAATGAGGTAGTTAGCTTTTTCTAGTATGTTAAAGTGAGGAGTAGTTAGTAAAGATTTAGAAAAGGGAAACTTTTGGATTTTTTTGAAGCTTCCCTGTAATACAACTTGAAAAAAAACCCCTCTATTGATTTTGTTGTTGTCCAGCAATCTGATCAGAGCTGAGGTCTGCTCTATAGAAAGACTGGGCGCTTTTCCAACTCCTTTTCTGCCCCCAAAAACCTGGCTGGACAAAGGTGACTCTTCTCTGAAGATCTACGAAATATTTCACAGTCAACATTCATGTTTTCCTTTAGTAAACAGGCCCAATTCAGATGAGGTAGGAGGAACAGAGGTGTTCTGCAGAGAGGAGGGAAAAAAGAGCAAAAAATTTCTGCCCCCAAGCCCACACCCCTGCTGTATTTCCCATTTAAATGGCAAAGTCAGCTGTCTCCTGCCCTGCATGCAGGTGCTTAGTTGAGCTACAGTTTCATAAGCTTATTTATCCCAGTAACATTTGAGAGCTTTCCCACAATTCCCAAAGTTTTGTCTGCCCACATACTTTACCCTCAAGCCTTGGGAGGGATAAAGATTTTCCTCTTTGTTTGCTTGTATGTTTAAGATTTCGCCCTCCTCTGCCATTAAACCAGGCCTGATCCTGATTTTCAGGCAATTTTACAATTGTACAATTACAATTCAGGCAATTCACAATTTTAATCTGTGGCCTCTCTCATGCTCAGCTAATACCAGAACCCTGTTTTCCAAGACGCTGTACGAAAGGATTAACTCTACCTGAAAGAGTTACAAAGGCAGGCAAGGGACTAAAATTCCTGAGGCCAAATAGTGGGGTGAGAAGAGATGGGAACAACCTCTAGCACCTCTTGGTTCTCAGAGGCAATGCTGCCTAATGAATAGGCACTGAATATCTTAGCACGTTTTATCCACCTGCAAAAATTGCCCTGTCGTCCTCTGGGGTGGGATTGCCCCAATCCTGCCCTGCTCTTTCTGGCTTCTGATAGTTTGCCAGAATGAAACCTCAAGTACTGGAATAGCCACACTCCTTCCCTTTCCCCTGGCTGCTGGTAGAATTCCACCCTGCCCAAACAAAATGCTTGATTCATTGAAATAAAACGTGATGGTCTGCATTTGCCTCTGTGCTGCAGAAATCAGCTTTGTCACCTCTTTGACCTCCAGTTCACCAAAACCTTTCCATGTGGTGGAAAGTGAAAAGTTGGCTACCGTCCTTCACAGGTGACTGGCAGCTTCTCCGTGCTTTCCACAGGCTTGGTTAGTGCAGAAGCAGGTCAAGACTGAAGTGCTCACGGTTGTCGCCCCAGCAGTATCTGGTTAAACCCATCATGTACCAAGATGCGGTGGACCGGCCACCCTAATCTGAGCACGTACGATACCCGAGAGCTCTCATAGCATGTGCTGTGTTTGTGTATATGCTATTAGTGTTTCCACTGAGGTCTGCATCTTTCTAACAGCTCACTGCAGCTGTATTTGCGCATTATAAAATAGTATGCTTTAAAGTGCCTTGTGAAGCAGATTCTTCCAGCCTCACGTTGTAAGGAAACAAGAGTCGCACCATGCAAAAGTGTGTCTGCGCGTGTCAGCAAAGTGCTTTTTCAGTGTGATAGCTGAGTGCAAAAATTTCAAGAGGAATCAGGCAATTAAATTTCAAACCCACATCTCTTCTGTTTGTTAGGAATTCGTCGTTTCACATAGAGGCAACATTTTGCTGCGTGTCTCCTATCTTCTATATACACAGTTTAATTTTAATTTTTTAATATTGTCTTTCGCTGTTGTTGGGATTTTTTTTCTTTCTTTTTCTGGACAGGTTATACATATGCTAATAGAAATATGCCTATTATTTGAAGCATAGTTCTGCTTGTCAATGAAGCTTCATTAACACCGTTATCACTGCCTGACATTTATCTTATAATTTTCCAGAGTTGACTGTTACATCTCCATGGAAACCCAAATTGCAATTGAAACAAGTGAGATAATAAAGGCATCCACAGAGGATTGACAGTATGCAAGCCCACAGTGTTTGTAGGCTACATTTGTTTATAGTTCCTTAGATAAATCCATTGCAGTGGAGATTTTTATTACCTGTCTCCTGTCTTTCTATGACTGCTGCTTATTGCAAGGTTTAGAACAACACTTTTTTTATTTTGCTTTTTAATTAGACCAATAAATTTTATTGGACTCAGCAAGGGAGGCATTGAAGATGTAAATTCTAGAGTGATTTTTCTGGGATGAAATATCAATTCTTTTATATATGATTTTGGCACTATATAGACTGATGCAGTCTTAGGTTGGTTTGGGGGTTTTTTTGAAGCAGCCAAAACTTAGGATCATGGACTCTTTTGATTTGCTGACTCTTTCAGTATGTAACAAGGATCTTTTTTTTCTATACCTAAGGACTTCAGCTCGCTAAGTTCGTGACTCTAAATCAATTTAGATGGTGCCTCAAAGCATAGAGTCATGAAACTGGAGTGGGTCCAGAGTGAATTAATCTGAAATTAATTTGATTTTGAAAGGCTCCATCTGGCTGTGTTTGGAAAGGCATTTAGACAGATATATAAACAAATGATCATCTGTATTCTATATGCCAGATGTGGTGTCAAAAAAATGAAGAAATGGCTTAAAAAAAAATGAGCTGAGGGGGATTTTGTTATAATGATGCTCAACTTGTTAAATTTACAATTGCATCACACTTTGTACAATAATCTTTTCTTATGTTCAGAATTATAAAAGGAGGGAGCATGGGTGAGCTTGATAGGATATTTTGTTTTAAGTAAGAAAATTGAATGTCACAGCTTGCTTTAATTGTCTATTTGAGATCTCACATAAATAAGCACAGCTAACTGAAATTGGCTGTGCCCTTAATATGAGCAGTACTGTGATCTTCCATTCCCTTTTTAAGGAAGCTATTTAGGTAAAGCAGCCATGTCAGGCATGAGGCGTTGGCCTCCCTCTTTGGACATATGCTTTTTGGGCCCCATGAAAATAGCTCCCTGCGCTTTGTGGAGCTCGGCTGGGAGCAGGTCCGAACGTGTGTGTACACACGTGGGTGCCAGTCTTGAAATACATTGGACTGTAAATTACTTCTTGCAATAATTGGTTGACTTTAGCACACAGAAATGGCTGTGTTTCAAAACAAATGTTTGAAGGACACCTTTCCCATGCCCTCCATCCCCCCAACCCCAATTCCAGGACACAACTCGCTGTAAACTAGGTAAGTCCTTGCAAACCTCATAAGAACTGGCAGATAACTGCCAGCCTGAACATAAAACTTGCTGAAATAGTCATGTCATTAATTATCAAGTAAAAAAAAAAATTTTTTGAAGCCTTCATTACTACCTTTGAAGTTTTTTGAGGGGCAAAGGAAGAAGGGAATTGAGTAATGACTTTGTAAATTTGGAGCAGTAAGTGTTTGGAGAGTGGAGAGAGAGACTGAGGTTGTTGACAAGAAAACAGATGGTCCTACGTGTCCTGAATTTTAAAAGCCTGATACTATTCTAATTTGGTTGTTGACATGTCACAAATATATAAGCATTTGGGTGTAATCAAATACTTTTTTTTTTTTTTAAGTAATACCGATAAATGTTTCCTGCCACATAGAAAGAAGTATGCTTCATTGCAAATATGTGTAATCAGTAAAGCAAGGCATTAATAATCCACACCATTAATACTGAGCAGTCAGCTACTTCAGACTCAACTTCATGTGAAGAATTATATCAATCGGTGCTCCAAAACTATAATATAATTGTGCAACCGCATGAGTGTGCTCTCATGTTACTGTCCAGCTTATGGTAATGTAGAGAGAGTCCCTTTGCAATTTGAGTCCCTTTTAGACATAGCACAGATATTTATGCAAAAGAACAGCCTCTGCCCCAAAGAAATTAAAGAGGAAAAAGTTGGTGAGGAGCACAAGAAGACTGGAACAGTAAGTTGTTGCTCGCGAGCATCATAGTTGTGGTGATCTGCCAGGGTTCTCTTCCTGCCATAATGGAAATTGGTTTAGAGACAGACAATTTTTAAGTTAGAAGCCTTTGTTAATGCTGAGCTCTCCAGGTCAAAACCAGATGTGCAGATGCCCATCTGGGAGTTGGCCAACAGAAAACAGATACTTAAAATCCATGACTTAGATATTTATCAGACATGTCTTAACTCTTGTGGTACTTTTCTCCTGCTGCATAGAGTTAGAAATGCACTTACCTTACACCTGATGAAGACAGACCCAATCTTGTTTGAGGGTTTAATGTACAGAACAAATTCTGCCCAGAAAGCAAATATGACTTATTGGGTGGTTGCCTAAGCTGTCCTTTATGTTGCAGAACATTATTGCTTGGTGGACCTCATCTAGCCTTGAACTAGTTAGTTCCCAAAGCCTACAGGAGAACCCAGAAGAACAAGGCTGGGGCTTAATATATAGCCTCTTAGTTTAGATCTCCAAACACTTATTTTAGACATTCTTATCACATATCCCCTGAAATCTGTGATCCTCATCCATACTTGAACAAGAGGAGAAACAAACTCAAATGGTAAAGGTTGGGGTGGGTTTGGCTTCCTTCAGCTGTTAAAGGGCAGGTGTCTGTCACTGGCTGTTGAGCTTCTACTAGTTTCAGTTTAGTAAAATCTATAAGCCAATGTAGGCAAATCCTTGAAGATACTGAAAATAGACCATTATAAGTTTTATCAGCATAAACAAAAAGATGCTGCCCAGTTCAGACCTGTACAGATGGTGTGTTTAATTGTTTGCTTCCACAATTGGATGAACTAGCAATGATATTTAATTGTTTTCCAAAATAGAGGACTTCAAAAAAATCCAAACCTCTTCCTCTCCCTGTTTGCCTTCACTTCTGCACTCATTCGTTCTCTTGTTTACATATATTTTAACTTGTGTGAGTTACTCCAGTCGTGTCTATATACAGCACATATACATCATTAAGTACTAGTGTGTATTCTAAAAAATAATTTGCTTGATTAAAAATAGGTCCATACACCAACAGTAAAAGTTGAGACAGTCTGAGACACATCGGACGTCTTTGTTTTTAAAAGATGTATTTGAATGTGAAGTTGTTTGAAGGTATGATGTAGCAGATGTACAAAGTTTTTGCAAAGTTACTGTTGCTTGACTCTACAGTTCTAGAAAGCATTAGCAAAACCAGGACAATAAAATAACATCATTTGGTAGTTTTAAACATGTATACAAGGGTTATCCAGGTTGTAGGTTGAAACCCCAGCTTTAAATCAAACTGGTTTGTAATGGAGGTGATGCAACAACACAGAGGCTGAGCACCTGAAGAGCCACCAGCCTCTGGAGGTGAATGTTTAGCGATGAGCACGGCGGAGGTTGCAGCCAGGTAGGGACAGACCCTCGCTCACTTGCTGTGGTGAGAAGAACTCTGAGTGCTAATTTTAGGAAGTCAAGAAGCCTTAGCACAAAGGAGTGTATGTGCTCCAATGTATACCATGAGCTGAAAAGGTAATTGCATTTAACGTAGTTCTTATTATGATTTCTTTTTGTATCCTTGATTTCTTCCTATGATACTAATGAGGAATCTGCATCTATACCTCTAAAAAATAATGTGTTTTATCTCAGATGTGCTCAGCTCTCTTCTGATGTTTCTCTAGTATGCATTTTGTTCAGTACTTTTTCCAATTCATATTGCCCTTAGTATCATGCAGTCTGACCCTACCTGCCTGAAAGGTAACTTCCCTGTGCTGGTCCTTCTCCCAGCCCAAATTTATTCCCTATCAAAACATTTTTCAAGGTAGGAATTATTTTTTTTTTCCCCAGATTTTCAAATCTTTTTTCCTCTGTGACAGGATGCTACCTCCTTACTTTACCTAAAATTTGCATTTAAGGCATTAAAGTGATCATGTGTACTAAGTTTGGAATTAATCAGAAAAAAAGTATCCCCTATAGTAACAATGGTTTGCCAGAGTTTGTATGACCTAATGTATGGAGAGAGTTAGCAAAGCTGAGCTACAGCTAATCACTGGTCTCACCAGAAAAAAATGACTGTGAATTTTAAATTATCAGAGCAGTAAAAAGGGCTCCATTGTCTTAAGAAACATTATGCTTTTACAGATAATTTCTGCCAATGTGGAGGCAACACAAGAAAAAAATCTTTCCATTTACCATTCAGTGCTTACACAAGCACTTGAGTATTATTAGCTACTGAGAAGAATAAAATCTGAGCGTTGGATGTCAGGAATTAAAAGCCATCAGAATTGTTCATGTAGTTAATGTGCGTGTGTGAGTGCAAGTGCGGTTGCTCTCTGCTGGATGGATGAAGAATTGCTCAGCTCTTTGTTAAAGGCTTTATGGGTCTGTAAGATGGAGTAAGGGAGAATGTTTTGCGAGCTCAGAGTTTCGGTATCCCTCCTGCAATCGCAGTTGGCCTTCAAGTGTAGCGGAATGGCAGCTTTGCAAGTCTTATAACTACTCAGTTGTCAGCCCTGCAGATGGGTGCAGGGAAGCCTGGAGAAAATTATTTTGTAGACGTTACTGCATGCATAGGACCAGACGTCCTGCCGTATGCTGCTTTCTTCATTGGGCATGATGTCAGGTTCATTTAGCAACTGCTGTTACAGATATGTGTTACTTAATAATAATTATTAGTATTGTTAGCGTTTAATAGTTCTGCCAAAAACTGTACAAGACACTACGGCAGAATCAGTTAATGATTTTTGAAACATCATCTTTCCTTTGAGCTGCTTTTGAGCAACTGCGCTGTGAAAATGCTGATGGGCCAGAAAGCTTCTGGAGATGACTTTTTTTTCCCTCAAAACATAGAGACCTGGTCATTTATGGCTTAAAAATATGGAACAGCTTCTTTTTTTGTTTGTCAGAGGTTCTGGCCCTTATTTTGCTGGCCAAAATCCAATTTAGGTAATTACATTCTGTGTCTATAAATCGCAACCCCCTGCAGTTTTCAATTGGGTATGGTATTGTTCTACCCTTCCTGGCTGAAATTGTTGTGCGATAATGCTCCATGTCATTAAACAGCTGCCGTCTGTCACCTTACGATGAAGTCATTCCTCTCTAAACAATGAGTTTATAAAGCTCTTCTGGGTCCTTCCAGATAAAATTTGCTCGTAAACCAGCAATTATCATCTTTCGAGTATGGTAAGGTGATGCTTGTTTGTCTCTCTTGACAGCAGTTGGAGTCCTTCAAAGGGCGTTGTCCCTTTTGTCAGCTTGTGTCATATCCTGGCAGTGACTCCGCAGCTCCGATGTAAATATTTATTACTGTAAAACCCTTATGCCCGTAAATGCCTCTGCGCTGGGGTGGATTTAGTAGTCTTTACACTTGGAACCCGCTCGTTATCATGCTCTCGTTGTTATGTTGGCTCTTAGAGGGAGTTCAATGTTCTCCTACAGATGTCTTACACCATAGAACGTAAAAAAGGCGAATCCCCAGCAAAATGGTAAAGCCGCTAAAATAGGGTGAGGGTTGAGACATGAATTAACCAAAACAGAACAGTGAGAAGTGTTCTGGCCAGGGTTAAAAACAGATTTGAAAAATGGGTCTCACGTAAACCCGTTTGGTCCCCGTTAACAGCTGTTTTTCAGCACCTGGCTTGACACCTAGTTCATTAATGGAAATGAACATGGATTAACGCCAAAGCTCTTAACAGTGATGAATTTAAGAGAGCCCCTTTTGATCCAGACTTTATTTCTGAAGTCTGCCTCTCTCTCCTTAGCGGTCAGTTCGCTTTTAGCAGTCTTGCTGTAATTACAGATATGAATGGGAGAGACAGAGAAGGCGTCTACTAGGTTTTTCCGGTGCTCCTGCTTAAGCAGCAGTGATATTAAAACAATCTCTAACTCCTCAAAGAGTGGCCCTGTCAACTTGCTGAAATGATGGAATGGTAGTTAGGTTATTAAAAGGAAAATTGGCACAAATTGAGAGAGAGGATGCTCTGGCAGCAACCACAAGCAGCCAGTGACTCAAGTGGCTTAATCTCTGCCCTCGGGCTACTCTCTACGATATAGTTGACACCTTGTCAGTGAAGATGATGTGCTGGGTCACCCCCGAGTCCAATGGGCTAAATTGGCTGTGGAGGGAAGGATTGCTGCGGTGTAGAGACAGCAAGCCACATAATCTAATTTTTTTTTTTTTTTTTTTAATGTATGTCATCATTTGGGTACTGACAGTAATTGTCAAGGGATCCCGTTCTCATTAGTGTCCCCTAGCCACAGCTATCTCTGTACTCTCATGCTTTCAAGAAATAGTCCTAAGCTTTCGCAAGAATTGCTTTGCCTCCTCTTGGAAAGTTTCACACGTGGTTTTTCTTTTGCCTTGTTATTTCTTGGGTACAGCGGGAGGGGAAAATGGGGGAAGGAAGGAGCCACGTCCCCTGAGAGCCATTGTGTTGCCAAAGAGGAGTATCAAAAACTCTGCAGCTGTTGGCGACTAAGAGGTCTTAGTGCAGAGCAGTAATGTCCATTGGGTAAAGATGAAGGTTGGGAGAGAGTAAGGGAATTCATCTTTAGCAGAGATTATCTGTGAGGGATCAAGAATATTTGGCTGGATTTTGTATTGACCCAACAAGCTCTGTGACAACTGAACTGTCAGGCAGGTGTGCCGTGCAGTTGTGTTCCTCAGTGGAGCCTTCAAGTACACTGCAGGGATCAGATCTGTAGAATCTATAAAATTGGGGTTTTTTTTTTCCCATTGTTATCTTTCTGTTGTTTTATTCGCTTGTTCAGTTTGTCTGCATTGGCTGTAGTCCTACGGCTACTGCCAAAGCTGGGTGAGGATGCTGCTGCAAGTGCCATTGCTGCAACAGTGCTCATGTGCTCCTCAAAACCCCAACCGTGAGAGCGGGATCCCTCCTCTGAGGTGCTCGAGAGCCTTAGTTTGCACTGAAGCCAAAGGAAATGCAATTTCGAAAGGAGCCCAGTTGTGCTTGTAGAAATAAGCGCCCTCTCTGCAGACTGAACTTGCCTATCAACCCCGAAAAATGTTGGCAGCTCAGTGAAACCCCTACCTTGTGGTAGAAAAGGATTATAAAGAAAAGTCTAGGCTATGCTTGTTTTTTTCCTAAATCTGCAGGATTTAGCGGATTGGCAGAGCTGTCAGTGGATGGTGGAATTTAGTCTGGAGAAGTTTTAATGACTTACCCAAGTTAATTCAGGCAGCCAGTGACAAAACCTGTCCCCCGGAGCTTTGCATCACAGCGTATGGTAGCCTCCACGAGGAGTCAGAGCCTTTAACTGTCTTTATCCAATAAAGCATTTCAGGAATATGATCAACATAATTTGACTTCAGTTCCACCAAAGTAAAGAAAGGGCTTAAACATTTTGTGGAATTAGAAGAAATCTTGGCTTGTGCCTAAACCTTTAGCTCAAAGCAGGAGCTTGGTGCTAATGGGGTCATTAACCTAAGAAAACAGGTAGAAGTGTTCAGTTTTGTGGTTTCTTAAAAATTGACTTGTTAGCAATGGAAATTGTGGTGCTCCTGGTGGTAAAGGCGGTTTGGGTAAAGGAAAAAGTAAAGTAATAAACTTGTTATTCTTTATTAAATATGACCTTTGCTGTAATTTTGGGCTAAAGTAGCAATTGTATATGGATTTCTTAAAGAACAGATCCAACAGAGAGAATAGATGAAAGGCATAATTTAAAAATGAACTCAATTCATTTTTTAATGTAAACAACGAATGAAATGAAGGGAAAAATTAATCCTATTTCTGAAAGAAAATTGTTGACTGAGTCCAGGGCAAAGCTGGGGGCTACACAGCTAAGCTTCTACCTTTTCATGTTTTTGCAGGTCCAAAATAATGTGTAAGCATTTTCCTTAGTTTTTTTAAGCTATGCGTCAGGCATTTTTCTACCTCTCTACTAGGGAGGTTGTTTAACAGATTGGGTTTTATATAAAGGAATAGGAATTGGAAAGAAGTAACACAGTGATTTTCTAGAGGTATAAGTGTCATGTGGGTATCTACGGCTCCATGAAGGTCTGGATAGTTGTTCCCATGGCATATCATTCAAGTGAGTCAGTCAGGGTTTTTCTGTTTCTTGGAGATTTGGGGGAGTGGGGGGTGGTTCCAAAGAACCAAAAGTTGGTTGATTGTTTTGGCTCGACTTAAGTGTTATGTATGTATGGAAAACGCAGTTTCTAAGGCCTGGAGAAATCGTGATTTCTCCAGGTGTGCTTGTGACCTGTAAACATCTTCAAAACGAAGAGCATATGTAAGACAAGAGAGGGTATTTGTGCATGAAACGTAGATATAAAAGGTTGGACCAAATCTTTCAGTCTCTTACTCAGGCAAGACTCCCACTGGAATCAATAGGAATTTTGTCTAATAAACGAGTGTGATAAGTCCTGTTGTCTGCTGATCTGTGTTGAAGACACTTCACAAGTGATGATCAAACTTCACGTTGTTGGTTTAAACTGTGCCTTTAATATAACTTTCTTCTTCCTGCCATAAGTAGGGGAGTGCTAAAGTTAATATGGGCATATTAGTATGTTCAGGTGAAGTATGTTTCAAGGAGATGAAATACATGAAACGAAATAATTTGTCTTTGCACAGGTTATAGCTGTGAGACAGGGGAATTAGGGTTGTTTTTTTCTTGCCATTCTTAGATTTTTTTTTTCTCCTGTAAAATACAATTTTTGTCTGGTTGTGCAGATTTTGAGCTCTTCCAAGTCCTCTTGTGGGCATTCTCTCCTGAACAATCATCAATGGAGAAATAGTAATTAATGCCAAGATTTTGAAAGTGGCAGGTGGCTCTGAAATGCCTGAATTCTGCGATGATCAACTTTCGACATTGCTGAACACAGGCCATTTCCCTCCTTCCCCCGGTGGAAAGATGGGGGGAATGCTCTAAAAGTCGCGTCTCATTAGTGTTCTTTCTTGAAACTGAAGCATCCAAAAATTATCACCACTTATGGAATCTCTAGCCAAGTAATTAGTTGAAATTACTGTCCTTAATTATCAATAATAGCATGAGGGGTTTTTGTATTTTTACTTTTCTTCAGTATTTAAAATGATTTGTTTTTCTTATAAGAGTACAAGTCTTCCTAAACCATAATATGTCACTCGTCTCACAGAGAGCAGTTATTTTTTGTTGCTAAGTTCTTTTCCCCTGCAAAAGTGTGTGGTTGTTTTGAACTTAGATGTACATCTGGTGATCAGATAGGGTAACAATTTACAGGGTGAGAAAAATTTCAAAAATCTGATGTCCTTTTGCAGGGAGAAAAACTTTTTGAAGCAACATTTTAATTTTTGCAACAAAGTAGACAATTTTGCCACTGCCTTCTCTTTTTGAATTTTGCTTTTTCTTACGCCAGGGTGCAATAAACAATGTGCTTTAAACTGGAGCTCTCCAGACTGCTTTTCCTTTCTAAAGAGCGTAGGCAACTAATCGGCAGCAACCAGCCACATAGCTGGAGTGTTTTCCATTCTAGGCAATATCATACTAATTTGATGCACACATGGATGCTTCACACAATCTGCAAATTCATCGCTGGCATCTTGCATTAGTCATCTGACAGATTGCCAAGTGTTTCATATTCCTTTCATGTGACTTTATTACAAAACACACACACGCACTGCTTTATTTCTGCGAGTAGCTAGTTTAGTGAGAATTCACTGCAGTTCTGTTTACAACAGCCATGGAGAGAAATCTGCACTTATTTGCAACTATCCTCTGCTTTAAAATGCAAAAGTCCCAGTTTGTGTTGTGCCGCTCGCTTCTTATATAATGACATTAGGCAGCAGCCTGCAGAGAAAACCAGACTCAATGAAAAATGTAATCACATTGCTTTTTGTTCATAATACTTATGCTATTAATTAAATACTGATTTTTTTTTTCTTCCTGCTTTGTGCCAATTGACATCATCTTCTGCATCTAGTGCACATGAAAACTGCGTACTCTCCTAACTTGCCTTCTCTTTTTAATCTCCTTTTCCACTTTCTAGTAACGGCACAGCTAACAAGATGAATGGAGCTTTGGATCATTCAGACCAACCAGACCCAGATGCCATTAAGATGTTTGTTGGACAGATTCCCCGTTCATGGTCGGAAAAAGAGTTAAAAGAACTTTTTGAGCCTTACGGAGCTGTCTACCAGATTAATGTTCTCCGAGACAGAAGTCAGAACCCTCCCCAAAGTAAAGGTACAGTAGTTGTGCTCTCTTTGCTTTCAATTTGTTTTTTTTTTTTCTGATGATCTTGCTTGCCTTCAGGATTTCCAAAGAGGTTTGCATCTGGGCTGTCTGTTTTGAAGCATACTGTGTTGAGCCATGCAGCAGTCCTAAACGGAGAGGACTCCTGAATACCTATCGATTACTGTCTTCCTCCTCTTCTTAAATTGCAGTTTAAGTGTCTGTTATCTGGAAGCGTGCATTCCAACTGTGCAAAAAATAACAAAAGATTGCTGTCCTTGTTGAAATTATCATTGCCAAGAAACATGGAAACCAGAGCAGTCGCTTTCCCAGGATTAGCTCATGACAAATATAATTTTCTACTTCCTTTCATTTCCTCTCCTTGCACCCCAGGTGGGAATAATTTTAAGGATACAAAAGGGGAGAAATGATAGCAGTGGGCTCTTGCTACGTCATTGCTCCAGAGGCAATAAAAATTACTATATAGAGTCGCCCTGCCCTTTTTCCAAAACCCGATTTCTTTTCTGCAGTCATGTAAAAGGATTGATTTTTGGCACTGGTATTTTTCTAAAAGAAAGGGTTGGTTTTTCTTCCTGCATTTTTTCTGTACACATGTAAAGTATTTGTCCTTAACTATATTGCTTTCTTTCACTGTATATCTATGCATATTTAGGCACATAAGAATTCTGTCTATTATACCTATGTAAGTATAACATATGCTTACACATAGACTGAAAATTAATATTTTGTTTTACAGAATGCATTTTTCTCCCTAAATAGTTGTATACTTTCATTTATACTTCAGGTTTGGTACATGAAAGTTTTGCTAGCATTACAAATAATTAGTGCAGCTCAGAGGCATAACTAGATATGCTTGTGTGCCTGGCTGTAAGGTTCCTAGATAGTTATTCATTCTTACTGCACTCCTGCCACTCTGCTAAAAACTTTTACAGCACACATGCTATGGAGAATATCATAAAACAATTTTGTCGGCTAGCAGCTAACTAGCAGTGCAAATCAGCACTTGCCTGAGATTTCCAGTTCCGTGAGAGGTGACTGCTATTGCGTGAGGCACACTGCACAGCTTTGGGTGCTCCTGTGCTTTTGTGCAAAGCGCTGCCAAGGCTCAGCCTTTCCTCCTTGCGGTGGTACGGGGCAGAGGATCCCCTCATCGGCCTCTTCTTTGCTGCCCCAAGTTAAGCAGTCTTGTGCTTTGGGTGGTATTAGTTCATTTTGGGTTGCTCGCATGTATCACTTCTGGTTAAAAGACTTGGTGCATTGCTGTCACACCAATGTCAGGGAGGGGATTCGTCTCACCATACCTTGCTGCTAATCAAGTCCCCGTACTAGATTGCCTTCAGAAGTAGAAGGTATTTTTGGTTGGAGCGTTTCAGTGTAGTTCTGCTTCCAGCTCCCTCCATTCCCCAGGACTGATGTCTTGTAGCATGTAGCCCCCTGCTATGTTAGCACAGAGCCCTCACCAACTGTCTTTTTCTTGTAATGCTGGATAGAAGACAGCATTAAGAGGTCAAGCAACTGGATTTTCTGCAGTCCAGGCTGCTATGGATGAGCAAACTCCTACTTAGTTTAAACCACTAAAATGCTGAACTTTGAGACTCGTCCATTTAGAAAGAGCTGATTCCCGGGCCACAGAAATGCCTTCCCACTAAGCAGTAAATGAAGTGAGAATGATATTGTGGTTAGACAGAAGAAAGCCATTGATTCCCATTTCTGTAGTGTTTGCCATTATACTGTACCTGTCTGTCAGGCAGCTGGAAGGCATAAGGATTAAGCACAGGTCATGCAAATCATTGTAGACTAATTATGAAGGCTTGTAGTCCCCATCTTCAATATTCTTTTTGAAAAGGTGGTTGGGTTTGGGTTTTTTTTTCTTGCTTGGACTCTTTTCAGCCATGCAGAGATGATGCTTTTATGTCATTATATGTTTTAATGAGTAAATGAAATTAATCCTCAAGAAAGGCAGAATAACTCTCGGACTTATATTTCCCTGACACAGCAGCAAGCTCCTCTGGTGGTCAGCTTTTCCCTTGGGAGCTTTGGAGGAGTGTATCTCCATGCTGGCTCTACCCTTCCTCCTGGCTGAGTCTGCCAGCAAGTTTGCTAGATATAGAAACCTCTTGAGTTTCTTTTGGATATCTCTTGACTAGGAATGATCTTTATTTTCTTAATCCAGTAGCACAAAAGATTCTGTGTGAGAGATTGTTAAGACTGCTAGAAACAAATAAGAAAAAAAAATTGCCCTGAAAAATGTCTGATAGTCTTGTTGTCATCACGATGCATGAGAAATACTTCACCTGTGCTATCTAATTGGCATTTGATAATGAAGCCGAGTATTGACTTTTTGCTGGGAGGTGTGGTTGAATTCCGTGCTCTCCTTCTTTGTAAACACCCACACGAAACAACCATTTTTATTTTATTTGAGCTGGGTAGATGGGGGTAATGCATCACCTCCAGTTTTGCAGAACAGTGCATCAAGGGGATCCTGTGGTCGGGTGACACTGGAAAAAGTCCATTTTTCATTTTATTGCATGGCTGTGGCTGTGTGTCGTGCAGAACATTCACAGGCTGGTATCACCCAGAAATTTCTCTGAATATTCTGCAAGCCATGAATTGCAACAACAAAACTACAAGTTAGCGTTACTACACCATGCGGGGGGTGGGGGGTGGGGTGGGGTGGCAGTTTGGTTTTGTTCTTTGAAGAAAGGCATTTTGATTTTTCGAAAGATTTCTCTCTTACCAGACAAGGGCTGTGTATTTCTGTTAGCTTGGCCAAAGGGGCTTCTCCAATTTGGACAGAATTTTTCTCTGATGAACTGTTCATGAAACTGCAATCTGAGTCTCTCCCGATTCTGTCAAAAATAACCATAGGCTGCTTCTCTCTCTCCTGCTGTTATTAAGACTGTCTTTCATACCCTCCAACGACAGACGGCCTAGTTCATGTCTTTCCTCCTTTTTTGTATTGCTTGCCAGCTCTGCAAAGCTGAAGCTGGAGGAAGAGGAGGAAGACAGGTAGAAAGCCAAGTTTTACTCACTTTGGAAAACTAGAGGAAAGATATCTCACTTCCACAGATACATTGCTGCTAGTGCAAATGTTGAAACTTGGCTTTATTAATTGGGAACCGCAGGAATGGCTGCATTTCCATGGGTGATGGTTGGAATATCGTCTGTCGGTAGGAAACTCCTTGTGCTTTCCAGAGTTTGCAGTTCTCCGCTTTTTTTTGGATATGTGAAAGAGCTCAGCAAAGGAATTTGACTTCGTGTTTATCCCCTGTTGTTTTGTAAGGCTTTTTCCTCTTTCTGCAACAAGAGAAATCCGGGGGATTAGGTAAACTAAATACAAAAAAAAATGGGGGGGGGGGGGCAGGAAATCCTGTAACACTGAAATAAATGGCACTCTCAGCTTCTGCGGGCTAAGGGGATTCAAAGTCTAGGCAGATCAGCCATCTCTGTTCCCATTCCAGCTTTCTCCCTTTATATAATTTATTCTGGGTGGATAGATGACTTTTTTTCAGAGTGGTTGTTAAAGAGAGCTTCTGTAATACCTCAGATACAGCCAGCTCTATGCAAAGGCACTATACACTGCCACCAAGATCTCTCTTCTTCCCCACTGTTCTTCTAAGCCAGAAAGATTTCCTTGGCTGCTTTTGTTTCGGAGTCCGAGTGCTGAAGCAAGCAGATGGCACAGGGCTACTTTTGCCTTTTGAAATGCAGCAGAAGAGTCTTGGGCCAGATCCACAATGTCCTTTTGGTACCTTGCCCCGGTTTTGATACCTGTTAATTCTTGTAGGGATCAAGGTCCCCTAAACCAGCTTTGTGAGCCTGAGCCTGCTTGCGCTGCCATAGGAATCGCGTCGCAGAAAGCAGGGGAGAGGCACCTGTATAACAACTAACTCCGTGTTTCCTTGTAGCCTTTTACAGACCCTTTATCAGATTAGAGGGAAGCTGCTGAGTGAACAAGGATGTGCTGTAGTTAAAGGCCAGTGTTTATTATTATCCTATTTAACATGGTAATTTAAGTCTACCGGGAAGCAAGCAGAGGAATCTGATAATGAGGCGTTCATCTGCTGCATACAGGAGAGACTGGATGGGCAAGGCACGTAGGAGGCAGAAGTTAGCTGGCTTGGTTCGGTACCATTTTGGCTACGGTTTAGCCCTTCGGAAATACTTCTGTGCAGGTAGGAGGGCTGGTTCCTCCCCTCCAGCGTGTCCCTGCTCACCGTGCCCCATTTTCTGCGTGGCAGAGGAGAAAAGGGAACTCAGGCAGTCCTGCACAGGAGCAGAGCTGTGGCACTCCGCTTGTCACACAAACCCATCCTGACTGTCCTAATCAGCAGCAAAGACGTTAACCAACTGTTCCTTGCCTGCCCTTGCATCACTGCTCAGCCGATTGCACACTCCTGCTCCTGGAAGCAATTTCAATGCATTGTGTTTTGCAAAACTATTTTAGATGCTCTTTAAAAGCTCCCTTCAGCCAGCGCTCCAGGAGTCAGGGTTTCTCTACATATTTTGATTTATTTTGTGTTTTTCATGCTCTCACAGTCCCACATGAACATTGCTTAGCTTTCAGATCGGGTGAGTTGCATCATGAGCACATATGCTGTCAAAAATGCAGAGCTTGGGACCACAGCCATTTTGCATGTGTGTTCTAGGCTAAATTTTAGTGATCATGGCTGAGAGATCTTCTGTTACAATTGCAAACTTGAAATCTTTCATGCACTGAATGAAAAAGTGCCTTGCATACTTTTTTTAGCAGGTGCTTTGTGCGCTATATGAAGTTTCACACAATAAAGACTGGCAAAAGCCCGATGTTGCTGTTAGATACAAGTACAGTGGGGAGGGAGAGCAAATGATAAATTTGAGTTTTTAACTCAGTTTCTGACTTTAGGATGTTTAAATTTAAACCTTAAAGAACTTTATAATTGTTTATGGGTTATAAGTAGCATTATAAAATATGTTATAGATGTGAGCTGATTTTTATAAAAGGTAATCCTTATTCGACAAATCTGCTGGAGTTTTTCGAGGGTTTCTCTGAAAGTGGACAGGTGTGAAATTGTGTATATAATCAAGCTGGATTTCCCAGGGGCATTTCACACAGTGACACACAGGAGACTAATACATACGGTTGCTGGTGAAGCAGAGAAGGGCCCATTTTCAAATGGAGAAAGGAGGTGGTTAGATGATCGAGGGCAGATTAGAATGGGGAAAGGTTACGGGCCAGGGGAGGAGAGGGGATGATGATTGGAGAGCAACAGGGACTGCTATTGGAGATCAATACTTTTTCACTCTCTATGTAAATGGCTTTGACAGAATGAACCACCAACTTGTTATCCAACTTTTTGGATCATGCAGAAGGGACTGGATGGGGGCGAAGCTACCTGATAACCTGGAGAAAACAATCCAATACAAAGAGATTCAGCTGGGTAAAAAGAACTGTGAGCAAGAAGAGTAAATCTGAGTTTTGAGTGAACAAATATGTTGAATGAGTATATTTTTCAAAGATTCGAGAGCAGGAGAGGATTTGAAGAGTGCATATATCATAAAAGGACTGACATGATGTTTTGTATCCGTATGGTCAAAAAGGCACAGAAAAAGCGAAGCTGTATAAATGGAAGCATTGAGCATAGCTTTCAAGGAAATACTGTACCACTAAAAGAAGGATTTTTTTGATCATGTTTAAACTACAGTTACCAATATTTAGTACCATTCTATAGAAAAAGGCAGAGGTCCAGAGAAGAGCAGCATGATTTTATATGAAGTCAGGAAGGGTTAAGCCATGGTAAAAGGTCTAAGAAGGTTAACTTGTAAAGGGCTTCAAGCATTGACTTACAAGACAGCTAAAAGGGGAAAAGCTGAGGAAGAATACAGGACTGTACCTTGGTTTGGAAAGAAAAAGTTATAAGGGGATACAATTGAAGTTTCTGCAGTGTGTTGAAGAGCATACTGAAGGCAGGAATAGATAAGCTCTTTCAATTAATATTAAACCCAGGGACTGCACAGCATAGACTTAAGATTGAGAAACAGCAGGCCAACAGAAAAAAAATCCAACTTCTTAAGTCAAACTTTTTTCTTCCACTTGCAGAGCAGAGAATGGTCTTCCAGAAGTAGCAGTAGGAAGAGTTCCAAAAGAAACTTTTCTCTTGCTTGCTTCCATTTAGTATTTTGAAATAATGCATCCGGAGCAGTATGTGACATGACTGCTCTCCACGTCCCAGTACAGTTTCACCGCAGAAGCAGGGTGAGGTGCCAAGGCTGCAGTGGACACAGCTGACAGTGGCTTATCTATGTCCAGCATGAAGAGGGTCTGAGATTTCTGATGACCCCTGATATTTTTGCATGGCTTTGAAGAGGGGGAGCAGATGAGGATAACGTCCCATCGCGTACTTGACTGCAAACCTGTTGCCCACATAAATCAGTCTCACTGTATATTCCCATCATTGACTATGGCAAGAAAGTCAGCCCCCTTTAACGCTGAAAAGTATCACAGCAAACCCAACCCAGCCAAGACGGTGCAGAAGTGGAAGATATTTGTGAAGATACTGCATCAGGAGTGGGGGTTTGTGACTGCAAAACAGGAAGAGTAGAGGATGTTGGGGGGATTGGGTAGAGAGTGTTTTTTGGTTGTAGTATTTAAAGAGGGAGATAGCACTTAAAACCTTCCTTAGCCTTGTCTCTGAAGTTCCTATATACAGCATGTGAATGACTGGAGCTGTAGCAGAATTAAGCCTTTTTTTTTTCTTTTTTTTTTTTTAAGGCATCTTTTCACTCCACGTTTTTACAGTATTTATCACAGTGGGGGCTTGGTCCAGAAATGAGGGCTCTAGGTGTTGCTGTAAGAAATAAATAAAAATAAAACATCTCTAAGGGATTAAAGTAGATCGCTTTGGGGCTCATTGGTTGCAGTTTTGTAGCAGCTTAACTGTGATTTACAAGTGTATATGAATTTTCAAAATTAAGCTAAGACTGTATAAGCACATTGCTAATTATATCCATGCTGAAAAAGTGCATAAACTTTAACTGCATGAATTGGTTTAGTTAAATTGATAGAAAACCCAAATGCAGACCAGCCATTAGAAGTGTAGGACTTCATATTCCAGTTGTGGTTTTCTTAATTGATCTCTAATGTTCGTGTCTGATAAACACTTGGGGAAGAGGCAAGTTAGGTAAAGGGATGTTTGAGCTTCGGTTCAGGCATGAAATAAAATCTGAGCACTTTCCACGTACATTCAACAACTCCAGAAATACAGATGAAAATATGGGTTCAGTTTTCCTGACAGTTCAGGAGAAACAAGATAGCCAAAACGGAAGGGATATGTCTGTCTTTTTTTCCTAATTATATTTAAAAACAACTGAAGGCTAATGATTGAGAATTAGGGGGCTTAAACAATAGTGGGTTTTTGTCAAGACAATGCTGGAAAAGAATATTTTGCACAATAGTTAAAAAAGGCAGGCAATTCTTTGCCATAATGTTGACTTCTTCAGCACACCATCCAGCATTTACCTACAGAATATTTTAGAACAACTGTACAAAAAATCCCAAACGTTCTTAAAATATAAATGGGTAATCTGTTTTTCATAATGCCATCATTACATCAGAAAAAACCACATAGGCAGGCAGTTAAAACAGCCTGAACTTTCAATAAAATTGAAAAAAACAGCTAATCAAATTGCATTGTTGAATCTGAATAATATGCCAAACCTCGGTCTCTCAAATATATATAATCTCAAAGGCAAAAATTGTAATGCATGGAAAAATCTAAGTCAAGTCATGCACGCACTTGCACACAGGAATTAATCAATGGATATAATACTCAGACATAAAATCACATGCATGTTTAAGTATTTTCAAGATTGGTGCCTACATTTAAGATATATACCTCTGTAATAGTGCCAGATACTGTCAGTTTGAGATTTATAGTATTCAATTTCTTCAGTTGCATATTAAAGCTCACATCAATGAGTTTCGATCTTTTTATGACATTGTTGTAGCACTGAAATTCTTTCCTCTTCCAATTTTCTATTAAATGAATAAACATACAATATTTATCTGCTTGCCACATAAAAAATGATGTGTGTTTTTGTTAAAGAACAATGGTTTCAAAAAAAACCCCACAACCCTTCTTTTATTATATAGTGTTTCTAATTCTATTCAGTTCTAATGTTTGAATCATTTGCTCATAACATAGAAGGAGGTTTTGCAAAGGATTTGAGAACCAGTCTGAAATCTTCACGTGCTTTGGCATGGAGCTCAAAGGAGGAAAACATTTGACAACTGAGCAATGTCAAAAATGAAGTATAATTGGGGAGTAGCCTTATAAGCATGTATTTCAGCTGCACTGCCGCTTCCAAGTCTCTCATTTCCATTGCAAGAACGGTGTTTTATTGCTTTCATCTTCTGCTCCTGTCACCCCACTAAAATCATGCACAAGTGCGTGTGCATGCATATGCACAAATAAATAAAAGCCTAAAATTAAAACGCACAATGCAAGAAGTTTTGCTCATTGAAAGACAGAAGAAGAGACTCCAAGGCAGTGAGAATTTCTCTGCCACTGCTGAGATGATGTGAGAGACACGTAAATATTACAATGATGGGTCGCAATAAAAAGCTAAAGACCATGTAAAATGTTTTAGCATAAATACGCCATCAATTTTGTTAGTTCTTAACAGGAAATTTAAACCCTAGGAAGGCTTTGAAAGGATGTCTGTTATTCTTTATCACTTTGAAATATGTTACAGAATGGATATATGTGTAGCATTTGCAGTGTAAATTAATTACTAGTTCATTACTTCCATCTTCCCTGTGCCAGACCTTGTCACCCTGTATTTTCTGCTGGAGCAGGGTGGCAAGAGGACAGCATTGGACGTGCTTTGGGTCTTGTAGGACCCATAACCTGCTCAGTATCAGACTTCGGTGATACAGTTGCCAGGAAAGGGTGTGCCGTGCCAGTGGTAGTAATACTTTTTTTTAGATGTCAGTTCCATAGTGCACTGTAACCATCAGCATATTTCAAAAGAATAGCAAATAACTCCCTAAGGATAAAGTCTGGTAGTGGCTTCTAAGCCTGGTTTGAGCTTAACTCAAGCCAGTGAGCTGTGGGTGGAAGGCTGCGTATGCCATATAAATCTCCTGGTCCGTCTATCTCAGGGAAGAAGGCATTTTCAGGAATCTGTGTCTTTCTAATTGCTTATAAAAACACTCTGAGACAAGGCAGTGAATAAATTAAATTTGAATGTTTCCAGTGGATTTTTTCAGTTTTTCACTGAACCTAATTACTGTCTAATCTATGCCCATGAGTATGCAGTTTTAAGTGGGATGTTAGACTTTCACTCTGCAGATTAAACTCTGCGGTGCATAAATTCATTATTATTTGTGGAGGAAAAAACTTCAATGTCTACTACCTTGTGGTTTTAATTTAAAATAACTACTACATCTGAGTCATGCATACTTTTGGAAGAATAAGACGAGCTGGAAAGAGATGGAAGGTGTTTTCTAATACACCATCTCTTTTATTTGCCTAACTGAATTGGGAAAATTTATGTTTCAAACAATAATTAAACTGTCCTAGTAGCTCAAGATGTCATGCTTTCAATTGCAATTTTAGGGAGCTGTACCGCAATAGGGAGTAGATTAGTGTAATGTACTGCATGAAACTTTTTAGCTGCAAGGATGAGCGCGGCACTGTAAGGAGCACCACTGCTGCTTCAGCCGTAGATCTCCAAGTGTGTTGCAAAGGGAGACAAATATCATCGCTCAGTTTTTGCCAGCTGGAAGGAGTGAGATACAGAGGCCTGGGGAGACTTTTCCCAAAATTTTTGAGTCACTTTGAGCAGGCAGAGAGTAACATTCTGCCTGTGCCGTTGTTGTGTTGCCTAAATCAAATCTGCTCCCTTCATTCTCAGTGCTTGAACCCCTGAGCTGGTTGACACAAAGATTTTGTTATGTTAACACTGCCCAGGTGAGATCTGCATTAGTTTATTCACGTATTAATCAGATCTGATGAGGACTGCAGTTAGAAAACGAGTGTGGAGCAGACCCATAGGCACCAGCTCCCACTCTTCCTGTGCCCCCCCTAATTAAAACAATGAGTATTAAACAACAGGTTTCCTTTATTATTTGCAGATCATGGGATATAAAAATCATTGTAGATTTAAAATGGACTATATTAACCCGAGTAATTCTGCCGGGGCTTCAGTTTCTATAGTGAAAAGTGTTGTGTTGTCTCTGGCTCAATTAGATTTTTCTCAGTGTCAGTTTTAATTCACTTCACTGGAGTGTGGGGGAACTCTCTGTGGAAGGGAAAATGTTACTTCTGAATGAGAGCCTCCTGTAGCCCACATTTTATTTAAGAGTTTTAAAATGCTTCGCAGTCCCACATTCTCCCTTGAACGTCTGCTATTGTGTGCTGTAAGAGCTGAACGAAATCGCTTGATGTTTCTTAATGTGACAGGCATCTGAGTTTGAGCAGGAGGATGGAAATAGGGAGAGCAAGGTCCTTGCTTCCCTCTTTTTATTTAATACTGAAAAAAAAATAAAGCCTTGGAGAGCCTTGATGGCCAAATAGACATAATTATGTCAAATGTTTCTCATCCTTACAAATGTCCACCTGTCCACATGTACAGAGAAGGAAAAACTAAGAAGCAGGGTTTGCTTTTGCAATGCTGAGTCCAGGGCAAAGGTTGAGTGGCCCGAGAAGTTGTTTTTTCCCCTTTAGACGTGGCATTTCTTACCTCCCATGGTCGTCGGCACTTAAGTGTGAATTGCTTGGTTACGCACTGCTTGGTGCACACTGCCCAAGTAGCCCAAAATGTACTATTTCTTTCCTATTTTTAAAGGGAAAAATGGAGGTGATCTTTAATTTGAGGGTGCTTCTCGCTGTTGTGAGAAAGAGAAGACGAGAAAAAGAGCCTACGATAGAGTTGTAGGGGAAGGTTTACCAGACAAGGTAAACATCTGAAACGTCCACTGTGTATAGGTGGGACTTTCCAAAATGCTTGTTTCCATCATGCTCAGCACGTTTCTCTTCCTGTCTCTAGACCTCTCCTTCCAATATTTCATTAATTCTCAAGATATTAGATTTATGGATAGTTGTGGACATGGAAGTTTTACTTTGGGGTTGGATTTTTTTTTGTTTGTTTGTTGAGGTTTTTTTGACTGACACCTCCCAGCTTCCAGTTTTGCAAATGATTTAGGCTGCTTTCCAGTATAACACTGGGCTACCTACAGGAAAGCACCTGGGAGTGTCACCAAAACCAGTCAATTGGGTCAATACATGTGAACCTCTTTTCTGATTCAGACAGAAGATGATACCTCAGCGTTATGCTAGAGTGCCCCATAGCTAATAATAATGCCTGCCTGTATGTGAAAGGTAAATAAGAAATGATCTCCACAGAGTATCCCTTCATGTTTTTCAGAAGAATTGAGCAAAACAGTCTATCAAAATTCTGCTTTCTGAGTGTGTCATCTCCCAGTCTTTACGTTTCCAGTAGTGTTAGCGTCCCTTTCCAGTCCTGAGCTGTTAGCATGGAATGCCTTTCTCTGCTTTGTTGCTTGCTAGTTCTTGCTTGAGTATATATTGAGTTAAAAGGTGCTGTGTGAAAGTAGGAAATTATTATTATTATTATCATCATCATCATCATCATTATTTAGATGCTGCGGTTTAAGTAATTCAGAAAAATCTCACAACTAAAGGTCAGCGTAGCTTGTAGGTTTACACATGCACAGTACAAGTAACCTTCAGAAATTTCCTCATGACAAGATAAGTGCAGCAATTATATTTAAATGAGTGCCAGAGAAAATTTCACTGTAAACTACATTAGCTGGAGAGTGTATGCTCTAAGAGGATTTAATTGAATTAATGTTACTTACTATCAAATGCTCCGTCTAGTGTATTGCCAGGTCTCCTTATTACTAAGAATAATATTTGGCTCATAAAGACCCCTGTTCAACTAAGCACACAGTCCTGATGACTTCAGCAAGTGATAAAAGTTAAGGCATGTGCTTTGCTGCTTTACTGAATAAGAATAGGCTTGAAGCTAGGCACAGGTATCAGTGTGTGTACATAGTGCATAATCACGGAGCCCTTTAAGAAAGCTGTTGATGGAGATTCCTCTTACAGATGGTTTTCCAAGTGTCTAACGAAGGTGGGATTTTGGCCAAAGTGTCCTTCCTAGTTCGAGTGTAGCCGTTGTGTGTAACGGCTGCACCAGCGATGGAGACAAGCAGCCCAAGCGCAAGTCTGGGTGTACAACAGGAGGGGTGTCGGGGTGAGCCGCGCCGGGGCTTCGGAGCCGGTCGTGATGGCAGAGGGGTTTCATTGAATAATCCTGGTGCTATTTTTAATGCTGTTATTAATGCAGGATTCTCACTCTTGCATTATACGGAGATGCCACAATGAGATCCAGGTAGGTTTTTTGTGTGACTTCCTACATAAAAGCAGAAATGCAAATAAACTGCGTTAACATATTCACGTTATATAAATGGAAAACTCAGACACATGGAAACACGGTGACATAGCCAGAGACATGCTTCAAGTCAATGATAAAGATATCCGCAGTTTTCCTACTCTGCTCTTATGTTTTAGCCATTAAGGAGAAAATGTGATGTATTGGATGTTTTTGCAGAATATTTTTGAATGTCAAAAATACCACTGATGTATGCGTCTCCTTTATGTTTGATATTATTCTATTTTCCTTTCATATGCATTCTTTAAAAAGCGAATACATGAAATCTAGCAAAAAAATCTTTTATTCTCCATTCATTCAGCAACAAAAACAAAAATAAAAAGGTTTTGAACTGCTCTTTTATGGAAATTGGGAAACAGTGGAATACTTTCTACAGCAACTTTCTTTATTGTTGGCTGAATCAAATGGCAAAAGTTTTTATTCACCTACGCATCTTACATTTTAATGATCCACATGTCACTCCTGAACTTCACCCACCCATGTTTATGTATGCAGTTGACATTCTGGTACAATCAGTAAGGCACATGCCATTCAGAGGAGTTACAATCTCCTCTTTGTTTTTGTGTTTTTGTTTTTGGGGGAAAAAGAAAGAGTAATTGCCCATGTCAACTGATGTTCATTATAGGGAATTGTTTAGCTCTCTTAAAAAATCATTGGTCGGCTTTTCCCCCGTGAAAATATTCAAGGTCTCAGTTCACAAAAGAGCATGTAAAGCAGCAGACTAGCAATCTGTGCTGCAAGGAGCGAGAGTGCGATGTTCTGTGCAGCAAATGTCAGAAGTGCTTGCTATCTTAAAAAAATAAAAAGACAAATATTTAGTAAGGATGAGAAACATTATTACGGTTGCAGCCAGATGTGGTTTGGGGGAACAATCTGTTTAAAAGTAGGGAATTTTTTTTTCATACATTTGTATGGAGCATTTATGATTGAACATTCGTTAGGTAGCATCTGGCATGAACTGTTCCCTCTTCCTCTCTAAGTTTCATGGCTTTGTGTTGTATTTAAGGAGGATATTACAAAAGGTAATTTGATGTCTCATTCTCTTTGGTATGGTCATGGGTTTAACTTTTGAATGACTCCCTTGAAATAGGAGGAAGGGGAAAAAAACCCCACCAACATTTGGTGGTTTTTTATAGGGAATATACAATATTTTGATGTCACAGAGAGTGCCCACAGTACATTGTGTGCACGCAGCAAGTCAAGAGTGCAGCCGCCTCCGCTGTGGACCAGGGTCCGTGCGCCACAGATAACAAAGGGACCCGAAATCTGGGGCTCCAGTCTCATCCACATGCTCTTATTATCGTTTGCTGTTTGTATTGCAGATGCACGTAACAGATTGTAAAATATGCTGTACAAACAGATTGGTAAAATGATCTTTGTCCTGAAACACTGATGGCATAGATGAACAAGAAGGATTGAAAGCGTGCCTGCACTGAAAGCTGCACAGCCCAGACGCCAGAGTTTTGGACCCATGTCCTCAACAAAAAGGCCTTTGTGCATCTTTATTGAAGCAAAGATCTGTTCTTGCTGATCTTACTGTAACGGGCTGAAATTTTAAATAAGATTTAAAAGAAAATAGCACAAAGACCATTGGAGAGTGAGTAGGAGAAGGGAATGTGCCTACTTCTCCCTTTTTTTTTCTTCTTTTTCTCTTCTCATCTAACAGCATTTGTCCTACACTTGCCAAACCAAGCCTGTCAAGGGACCAGGCTTTCAAACTTTGGGTAGTTGCTCACAGTATTGGAATAACGCCCTGAAAAAAAAGGCTGGGGCGTGCAGGGCTGAGGCTTTGATGACCTGACTCTGAGAGTCACTGCTCATGGAAACTCTGACGCTCTGGAAATGACGAGAGCAAGCCTGCAAACTTGGCTTCCTCTCACTGGGCTGCTCAAACAGGAAAAATTCTAATACTTAATGTCTTTTTCATCGTCCAGGGCATGTAAAGAGATCATCCACTTATGCCCTGTGTGGTTAAGAAAACCAAGAATTGCTCATCTTATTTACTGAAGTAGCTAATGTGCGTTTCAAAGTGCCTAGATGTTAGCTTGTGGGGGAGGGAGGCATGAACATTAAGATTAATTTCAATGAAAATATTTTTGTGGGAATAGATTGCTCAGTGAATATAGATCATGTGCAGCTGGTAGAATAATGATAGAAGCCTGTTTATATGTTTTATTAGATCAATAAACTATTTACATGAAAATGGAGGTGTCTGGATTGTGCAAACAGCTCTTTCAGAGGAGCTTTGCTTAGGGACGAGAAATGATTTTGCCATTTCAAAACACTTCTGTTTCTCTTTCACATGAAAGTGCTCTCTCACTGAAATTATTAAAGAAAACATTTTTCAACTCTGAAGTATTGCTGATATTTTGGCAATGGCTGTGGTCAGTAGTCCAAGTGATGGGAACTGCTGAGCGCTCAGAATTTAAACAACTTGTCTTGACTTTATGATAAAAGAAATTTTATGCCTGGACAGGACATAAAACTTGGACCCACGTGGTCTTCTGGGTTTGAGGTACAATGGTACCTGAATATGCTGGGAGCCAGAGCTCAGCGTCCATAGCTGCTCATGGCTGAGCCACTATTGCCCTGGTCAAGAGACATGGGTCTCTAGATCAGGCAAGAGATCTCATGTTCCAGGATGCAAAGGTCTCACGTTTGGAAATTTAACTTAACTGAAAAAAGACCCGCTGGTTCATCCAGCTTGTTGTCTGCCAAATCGACGCTTGTTCTGTTTAGTGCATTCCTAAATGTTTTGTCCAATTTTATTTGGAAGTGGACCATGGGATGCTGTTTCCAACTTCCCCCCTTCCCCCCAAGATTAAATGTTTTTTTATTATACTGCAAACACACACACTCCTAACATATTTTTAGTATTTTGGTCCCCCAACTTTATTTATTTTCTGTTGTATAATCCCTGTTCTGTGCTAATACAGATGAATGGGAGGGATGCATTTTCTGTCATGTAAAATAGTACTGGGGATAAACTCTGCCTAAGATTTTGGCTGACCCCCGCATCAGGCTTAGCTCAAAAATTAATTTGTCATTACCCAGGTGCTATTCACTAAGCTTTATTGGCATAGAGGAGCGCCACATACTGTATGTTCTCTGGAAGGAAAAAAAGTGGTCATGTAATCACTGAGACAGTAAACAGTCATTTCCAATCCAGTAATATTTTATATGAACTGGCACCGTATGTTGTATATCATCCATCTTGCTAATCCTTGTTCCACATTGCCTCCCACTTGAGGCCAAGAACATTACAGCTGTGCCAGAGAGTGGGTGGAAAAATAGCCTTATTATTAACCTAAGTTGAAAACATAATGGTTTTTTGAATGTCTTCATTCACAGATGCAGTAATACTAAAATATTAATACCCTTAAGTATAGAGAAACAGAACTTTCATTTAAAAGCCATTGTTCATGTGTGTTGCAAAAGTGAAAGCCTTAAAAAAGTGTTGCAAATGCCCTGTACCATTTGTTTTATGTTTTATCTTGTAAATTCCAGTATTCTGCAATAAAGGAGCCAAAATATTCTTCAGAGTAGGTTTTGAGCAACGTTGCTGCCATCACTAGCATTGTCTTGTGGTAAATGAAAGAGTTTCTCCAGTCCTCTGTCTTAAAGCACAGGTAATAATCAAATGGATATTGAAACACAGATAATGACTTTATAGTACCATGATCAGGCAGAGTTGCATTGCCAATGTCAGTGTTTAACTCTCAAGCCCAGTGGGATCAGAAGTATTCAAGATGCATGTGTTTTCTGGGAGCAACCATCATGAAGACTACAGGAGAAAACTGCAAGCCTCACCTGATTAATCTTCATAGCACCCCAGCATCCTGGATTTACAAGCAGAATTGAGGGACCTAGCAATGAAAACTGAGTAAATCTGCAGCACAGCATCACTGAAAAGCCACAGAAAAAGGAGATGATGCTGTTCTTCAGCTACAGTCATGGTTTGCCTTTCCTAGGTCAGTAACTCACTTCTGTGTATATCTTCCCAGGTAAAATATGAATCTTCCACAATTGTCTTTGGGAGGTGTAGGAGTTGCTCTTGAACAGTATTCAGAAAAAAAGAAAAAAATCCTGATTGTACTAATTTCTGACTAGCATGAAAAAAAAAGTCCCCTTTTAAAAAGCAAAAAAAGGATTCAAACCTACAGTGTATTAGACCGTGTGTTGTAAATCAGCCTAATTGTTTTAGAATTCAGAAGTGTTTCATCATTTTAAATTGGGCTTGTCTGATATTTAGTTCCATGTTTTTGATAACTCTGCAGGACTAATATGTAGCCTGTTGTTGCACAAGAAAAGCTTTTTTTATCCTATCTTTTAAGACTGATGGAATGAGAGGAGGTTGACAAGTAATCACTTAGTTATCTCTGTGTCAAAGCTTATGATATGCATTATAGTGAAAATGTGCAATACGCAGTTCCAGAAATAATTTTGCTATATATTAAGGTTTATCTTTCTTGCATACAAAATGCAAGAGTGAGTAATGCTGCAGTCTGATAAAGGATTTCAAATGACTTGGAAATATCTTTAGATTTGCCCTAATAAGGCTTAGCAGGTACCTAAACATTGTGCAAGATATGGGTCCCATATTATTCCCCTGTCTGCCATTGTGAGTGGCAAAAGAAATCTCCCATTTTTAAGACATCATCTTGCAGTTTCTCTGTTGACCCACTGCACTCTGTGGTTACATACAAGTCATCTGTGAGTAGGGGTTTTTTTTTTGTGGAAAGACCAAGCAACGCTTGTTCCCAGTAGGAGCTTGTGGTTGCAAAGCTCATTTGACAATCTAAGCTCTAACCCACCATTCCTCAGTGCTCCTTCAGGAAAAGTTTGCATAGTTTTTGCTTAAAATTTTAAGTGATAATAACATGTTGAATAAAAGACGAGGGCACGTTGTCACATTAACTAAAGGATACTGCTACCAAAATATTATGATTATTCAGGTTGGTCTCCATGCAAAATGAACACCGATTAAAAGAAAGAGCCTTTTGTCAGAGAAGGAGCAAAGGCTGCAGATGAAATAATGTACAAGAACCCCTTGGATTTTTTTATTTCGTATTTTTTTAGCTTTCAGATAAGACTGGGGACTTTGTTCTAAAGCTCTATGAGTTTTTGGTAGCGAAGCACCGTTAAGCTGCACATCCGTGATATTTTGTTGGACGCGTTCCTGTGGCTGCCATGGTGACCCGCAGAGAACGTCGTACAGAATCATGCTACTCCAAACGTGATTAGATACATTCAGGATCCGCATGCTATTGATGCCAAGGAACACTGAATAGTTTCATCTACTTTGCAGACAAGCTTCAGTGTAAGCCCTCCTGCCACTGCCTGTTCAAGGCCACCTTTGACAGCCACAGGAGCCAACACATAGCTGTTTAGGCACTCGTTTTGTTCCTTTTCTCTATTTTTCCTTCTCCCTCTGATTAAGTTGCCAATCATCCAGCTTCTTTCTCTTCTTGTCTTGATAAGTTGCCAATCATTTCATACAGCCTATACCACTCTAGCCAAGTATTTCTCTTGTCATAACTTGGAAATAGGCTGCTGGAGATTTATTTTAAATCTTGATCTGATGAAATGCCACATCTTGATCTTTGGAGAGCCAGAGGGCCTATATGTCATGGTACTGTCTTGTTTGGACTGCTCTGAACTGGAATTAATTCGAGGACTTGAGACATGTCCCATGGGTCGTCCAACACACTCTCGATATTCCCATCCCTTAATAGATATTAAATATTGGTTAATAGATTTTTTAATTCAGTTTTCTGGGTCATACATAGTGGATAATAGCAAGAAAGAAACCATCAATTGTATAAAGACTTCTGGGGGGAATAACATATTTATTTGTATGATACATGGGTTTTCACTGTTTTGCTCTGGTTATTGAATCATTTATACAAAGATTGCAAAGTAGTAGCTTTATTTAGGAAGGTTTTCAAGAAGTAAATAGCAATGGGAAATTAAGCAAAGCTGAAAGTGTTTACCATGAAAAGTGTCTTTAAAATTAATGTTTGTGAGATTGCAAAGTAGTTTTCTGGAGAAATTATGGGATGCCTGATTCTGGGAAATCTACAGATAGGACCAGATAAAACTTTGGAAGAATTATGTGTGGAGGTGTAAAGCTGTCCTCTCTGGGAGGGGAGCTTAGCTGAATTTTCCTGCCTCTAAAATTTTATAATTCTGTTAAAACTACTTTCCTAGATTTGCAAGATAACACTTTCCCCCACTATTTATACTTCATTAGCTCATTTTCCAGTCACAAGGAAAAGATTATGAATCATCTTAGCTTTTCTCTCTCACTTTGGAAGTACATGTGTTACACGTCTATTCTGCATCTCCCTTTGTTGATTTTACATTAGTTAATCATCAGACAAAAATAAAGAATAATAATAATAAATTGGCATAACAATCTCTTACCACAAGTCATTTCCTTGCTCCTATGAGGCTGACCAGGCAAGGTGAAGCATGAGCTGTAATTCTTCATCAGGGCACTTTTTATTTTTACACTGTCAGTCTGTGCAAAACAAGATGCTGTACAAGGGGCAAACGTGAGTCAGGCTGGGAAGCTGTGGTGAGATCTTTCTCAAATATCTTTGAGCTTGAGCTTTCTGAGCATGGATCCCACACACAAAGTGTGTTCTTCGTTCTCATTTCTTGTGCTCATTAAGCACTGCCATTTATTTTTGTGTCTGCACAAATATATGGCTTTATTACTAAAGTGGTTTGTTTATCTTTGCTGCTGCTGCATTTATTTTAGCACTCATCTAAACAATTAATTAGGGAAACACTTGAGTGCCAAATACACTTCTTCAGATACCACTCAGTTGGGTTTTTTTATTTTCAGGAGCATCAAGCATTTTAAAAAAACCATCTTTTGCGTTTTTGTCTAACCATGCCTTTTTCCCCCTTGTTTGAAGCTTCCACAGGCAGAGTATATTGCTTTGAAAGATCATGGGCCCTGTTGAGAGTTCAAAGCCAAGTAAAGATGATGCTTAAAGTTCAAAGGCTCTGTGGAGTTGCATCTTCATCTGCATAAAAGTGCTTCAACCAACTAGAAAGATAGAAGAGTTGCCAGGAATTTCTTCTATTTCTTTTCTATTATTATTATAAAAAAAGCTTAATTGGGGAATAAATGTGTCACTGCTAACAAGTTCAGGGAAAGTGGAGCTCCTTAGATGAAACACTGCTTGAAGGTGTACACAGTGTAGGAAAGATTTGACATGTGCTGTGACCCTGTGAGAGTGAAACTGTGAATGCCTAGAAATCAATACAAGATATGTAAGGGTTTATAATGTTGAAGTCAAGAAAGAATTGAAAGTGTTTGACTGCATCTTGGGCAAACGGAGCGGGGAGTATGATGTGTTCAGACAACGGATTTAGACCCAAGTTTTAAAGATGAGGAATAGTAGCACATTTCTAAGAAAAAAAGTTTTCAAACAGATGAAAATTAGCTCCCTGAAAATAGTGTGTGTATATTGTAAGAAATCATGCCTCAGAGTGGAGGCTTTGTCAGTTCTTCGACCTGCAGAGGATGGAGCCCCCTATTAGTTGGCTTGGCCAAAAGCAGTAAAATATGGGGTTGGGGGGGGTTGGGGGAAATAGGTCTCCGTTGATTCAAGTTCAGGGCACTCTGAGGCAATATTTAACCTAGAATTTCTTACCATGCTGCTTAAGCACCCCTTAAGCCAGCTCAAATGTCTTGTATTGATTTCTTCTGTTTCTTATAAGCAAACTTTTGGAGGAAGCGTGCCAGACTGTAGCGTGTTAGATGGAAGCAGTGCTTGCAAGTATTGCTCTGCTGTTACTCACGTCACTATTATTACAGTATCTTTTTACCTCACTTTTTTTTTTTTTTTTTTTTTTAATGGTTTCTTCACAGTATCCCTTTGAGCTCAGGACATTTTATTCTTTCCATTTTACAAGGAGAAGCTAGGGCCCAGGGAGATAAAAGGCCAGGTTGTTCAAAAGCATTTAGGCATTGAAAGATTCAGATGGGCATTGAACATTATTTTCAGAAGAACTTCAACACCCTATTCCTAGAAATGAGTTATCCAAGGTCAGATTTTAGATTCTCTTGCAAAAATGGTATCCAAGTCTTCCAAATCCAGGTAAGTGTTGAAACCAACACACACACCATGTTCTTACCAAGTTTCTGGGTAAGGGACAGGGTTGGGGTTTTGTTGTTCTTTTTTAATGGGTTTTCATTAAGTGTCAGCAATAGCAATCTTTCCACTTCATGTCGCCTTTTGTAACTCCTTCTCCCTGGACCTCTTCCTCTTTTGTCTCTTTGTACTGCTAGATCTGGCTTTCCCTATACTGTCTTTAGAAGACACAAGCTCAGATTTTTAGAGCTGTCAGTGCTATGGGTGGATCGGTGGTCTCGTAATACTGAAGGAATGCATGGGATTTAAACAAAACTTCATCATGTCAGATACAACAGGACTGGATAAACTGTAACTTAAAAAATGCATCATAATACCAGCTTTTAAATTCATAAATTTCTTGATATATTTCTGAAAACAAAGTGTGACACAAGACAATCTTATTGTCTTGCATGTCTGTGGCAACATGGGCCACACTGAGATTTTAATGTCTCTGGTTCTATTTCTAAAAAAAAAAAAAAAAAAAAATTAATTCCTGTGTTCTTGCTATGAAAAAACTCATCTCGTGTGTGAAATTTGGTAGTGAATGAGAGCTAGTTCCCAACTGATGAGTACAACAATAAAACAGTAATTTAACTGATGTTGTCTGCTAACGTTAAATAAACTCACAATATATTTCTGAGGAAGTTAAGCTGTGTTAGCAGCGATGTTGTGGAAAAGCCACTTAAATTTCTTCATTGCCATTTCACAGAATCACAGGCTGGCTGAGGTTGGAAGGGACCTCTGGGGTTCATCTCATCCAGCCCCTGCTCAAAGCAGGCTCACCTACAGCAGGTCGCTCAGGACTGTGTCCAGGCAGGATTTGAATATCTCCAGGGATGGAGAGTCCGCGGTCTCTTTGTGCCTGTGGCGTCTTGTCCTGTCACTGGGCACCGCTGAGAGGGCTCCATCTTCTTTACTTCCTCCCCATCAGGTATTTATACTCCCTGAGCCTTTTCTCCTGCAGGCTGAACAGTCCGAGCTCTCTCAGTCCCTCTTCATAGGAGAGATGCTTCAGCCCCTTCATCATCTCCATGGCGGCCATTCACTGGACTCCCTCCAGTATGTCCATGTCTCTCTTGTACTGGGGAGCCCAGAACAGAACCCAGCACCCCAGGTATGTCTCAGCAGGGCTGAGCAGAGGGCAAGGATCTCCTCCATTGACCTGCTGGCAGCACTCTGCCTGATGCAGCCTGGGATGCCATTGGCATTTAACCAGTGAAAATAATTTCCAATACAGAACAGAGGTTTTTCATAGTGACAGTGTAGGTTTATAAATTGCAATTAACTCTCAAAGTCAAAGATTTGAAGATTTTCAAGGGATAATTTTATGGTAAAGCTGTGCTATTCTGAGTATTTTTCACTAGAGTTGCCTCCTAGTTGAACTAGGACTTGAGTGGTTTCTCAGGAGTAGCAGTGCAATTAGAGGCTTCATCAGAGCAGTGGTCTGGAAGTCTTATCGGGGAAAACCAGTCTTTAGTGATCTTTCTCAAGCATTCAAGTGAAAGAAAACATAGAAAGAAATCCAGGACTATAAGATGTGTGTGCTAGGAAGTTTGATTTGCTGCTAGTGAATATTGGGGTTTGAGACTGTAGGGCTTTTGAAATGTCATTAGGGAAAGATGTGTCCCTGCCTACATTAATTTATGTAAACATGATCTTTGTAGAGTCTTTTTGAAATGAAATACAGTGTCAGACCAGATTTCTGCTGTAAGAATGGATTAATAAGGGAGGACATCTTAATTTTTCATTTCCTTTTTTTTTAGCATCTGTGCTCTGAACCCTCTTTCTCTACTATATCCAAAGACGCATTTAGCAGATGGACAAACTTAGGAGTTAACTGGCACAGAGGACATGTTAATTCATTTCAAAGCCAGTAAACTCAAATCAGTAATTGTTACCTGGCCAAGGAAAAAGGAAACAATGACCATCTGCTAGGAAGAAAAGAGTAAGGATTTGTATGACGGGAGAAGAAAGTGAATTAAAGATTAAGGAGAATTAGCGCGAGAATAAGAAGGAAAAGAAGAAAAGAAATGGTAAAGGGGAAATAAGGAGAAAGCAGCATAAGCAATAAGTGATTATTTTTGTTGTAGTTTCATTTAGATGTCCTCTCCAAATTCAAGATTTCTTTGTGATACAATGTATATACATAATGACAGGCCTTGTTTAGAATGATTTCCAACTAAAAAAAATATTATTTGTTTCTCCTGTATTTTGCGTATATTCTTTTCTGTATTTTACAGGTGGGAAGTACAGTGACTTCTCATAGGAGACCCCTTACAGAGCTAGAGACTGGAATACCATCTCCCCACTCTCTCCCCCTGCTGTCCTACTTACTTGAGATTTTTTTTTTTTTTTCCCAAAAGCTGACAGGCAGTTTTTATTGTAAGCCATATGGACTGATGTGTAAGATCCCAATTACTCTCTACCCCTGAGATATAGAAATGTGAACGGACCAAACATGAACTCGACAAGAGACGCTGAGCAGCCGCTTTGATTTTCTCGCTGCTGTTGATTGACTGACGGCCTTCCATCTCGCAGGCTGGGAAAGCAATGACTCTCCCAAGGGATTTACACCGGGTGGGTGCTTGGAGGGGCTGGCAGAGGAGGAACACCCCAGGCCAGGCCAGTGTTCAACCTGCAGATCAGGGTGTTGACGCAGTACCAATGTACGGGTCCAATGCCACCGACTGCTCACCTATATCTTCACAGCATTTTCTGAGTTTATGTTTGGACGTGTCTCATCCACTAGTCAGCCCAGACCATTACAGCTCAGCTTACATCCCAGCATGCAGTGGTGGTTTCTTTAGGGACAGATTAGTTAGTAATGACATGAAATTGCCTTGATGCTATAAACCTCATTTGTATGTATTTATTTACCCTGCCACCATGTATATAATCTCATTCTGCATTTTTTTCCTCCTCTATCTCCATCTACCGTGAATATCGAGTGAGTATTGCCAAGCTGCAGATGTGGAAGTTGGCCCCTTTCTTCAAAAGTAAACCAGAGTACCAGCGTGCTGGCCATTCACTTCCCGGTCATTATGCAGTCAGCAGGAGAGTTCAGGAATTTGCAAAAGCTGTCATTGTCCTATATGAAAAAATGTACATTGAAATTCTTCAGATACTTTTACAGCTATTAGCCATTTAAAACTGTTTAATCTAAGTGGCTTATTTCAGAGAGCAAGAAAAGCAGATTCTGGCAATTTTGCCCTTGATATCTTTTCTATCTGTGTCGCACTTTAGTCAAAATTTACATAATAATGGGTAGGGAAGTGTTGTGGCACACGAACCGGTGCATATTAGTTCTTAGTTGCTTTCCCAAAAGGCTTGAAAATGCAGCAGATTTAATCTAGGTCAAAAAAAAAAAAAAGGGAAAAAAACCCACTTCCATTTTGTAGGCAGAGGACATTTACAGAGAGCATTTGTATTCACAAGGGTACGGGAATGACAGAGTGCGACTCCTCCAAAAGAGCTCCCCGGTGCAGCTGAAGGCTGACAGCAAACTAGGACTTGTGGCCAATTAACAGAAAGGCCGTCATAACTTGCAAGGCATGGAGAGAAAAAATTGAGCTCCATGGGATCATTTTTCACTGGCCATTTACAGGGCTGTTACCGGCCTGGAGCATTTGTGCTTTAATGCGATAGGGGCGGTTCGGGGCACGCTGGGGCTGGTGCATTGCCGCCCTGGATGTTATAACCGGGAGGAAAAATAGAGCACAGGGTGGAATTTGGCACATCCCGGTTGTGAATCCTTCTCGCATATGAGCCCCTGCCTACATTCAGCTAATGTATTAATATTAGAAGTGGCATAGCTATAATATGTGCTGTCATTAGAGTGGCGATGCGGTTTCCTAGCTGGTGACAAGATTGGTAATACGGTTTCCATCAGGGTGCCAATTATATCAAACTATTAGCAAACCTGAGCTAATTGGGAGGCGGCATTGTTAAAGGTTGATTTCTGCAGTATATGGCAATTCTATCAGGGATTGCTTCGGGAGTGAATCATTGCCATCGTACTCTCGAGCGACTCCATATACAATAGAGAAAGAAGACGGTGCAGGTTGGAATCAAAATGCATCCCTGCCTTAGCCACCTTCTTTTTTTGTTCAGTAGAATTACAGAAATAGTTGGATTTTTATTTCTGGAAACGTTTTTTTGCTTTCCTTTGTCAGGAATGTCTGTATTTGCTACTCAGGCAGTTCGTGTTTTTCTCTGGTTTTGTATGGAATCACCCAACCAAAATCTCTAAGACTTGAAACACATCCCCTAATACTAGACTGGTGTCTTCCATGCGGGTTAGCTAATTGCACTAAAAATGCTGGACAAGGCTCCCATTGCTTTTCACCAAATTTAAGGAATGTGGAAAAGCTAATGCCCAATCACACACCTGAACTCCTGTAGCAATAGGTCTTTTCAGTGGTTTTAGTGGAAGAGAATTTTTGATGTCTTCATTGCTTTTTGGAAAATGACAGTGTAGGTCATGGTGGGTTTGGTTGCAAATCACACTGTTCAGGCAGCTGTTTATGATTTATGGAGCACGTATTTCAGCGTTCAGGTGAACAGCTGGAATGCCAGAGACCCTTTGTCATGGTTTAACCCCTGCCAGCAACTAAGCACCACGTAGCCACTTGCTGACCTCCTCCCACCCCAGTGGGATGGGCAGGAGAATTGGGGAAAAAAAGTAAAACTCAGTATGAGATAAGAACAGTTTAATAATTGAGAGAAAATAATATAATAACAACGATAATAATAATAATAATAATAATAATAATAATATCATAATGAGGAGGAGGATAACAAAAAGAGAGAGAAATAAAACCCAAGAAAAACAAGTGATGCACAATGCAATTCCTCACCACTCGCTGACCGATGCCCAGCCAGTCCCGGAGCAGCGATTCACCCCTCCCAGACCAACTCCCCCCAGTTCATATACTGACCATGACGTCCTATGGCATGGAATATCCTTTGGCTAGTTCGGGTCAGCTGTCCTGGCCATGCTCCCTCCCAGCTTCTTGTGTGCCTGCTCGCTGGCAGAGCATGGGAAACTGAAAAATCCATGACTTAGGATAAGCGCTACTTAGCAACAACTAAAACATCAGCGTGTTATCAACATTATTCTCACACTAAATCTAAAATACAGCACTGTACCAGCTACTAGGAAGAAAATTAACTCTATCCCAGCTGAAACCAGGACACCCCTTTAAAAGGCAGCCCTGTTAAATAGCAGTTTAATGTTTAAATGTTGATAGTGGAAGAGTGAATGTGGAAATCAGGAGAGGAACATTTGGAGGGGAAAAGAAGAAGAAGAAATCCTCCTCAACTTAAACTGGCTTGAACTGTGCAGGATTGACAAGAAACTGCTGTCCCCATTGAGATTCCAAGCTTGTATGAAGCCAGCACCTGTTCTGGTTGCAAATGCACACACAAAAGTGAGCTTCATTCACAGAAAGAAAGAAACATAGCGGGACTTCACTCATTTAGCCTTCCAGGGCCTTCAGTCCCTTGATCTGTCAGCCCCTTAGAATTCAAACGCAGCCTTTAAAGGAATTTTCAATTCACAACATGATGACTTTGTTGATGTCCTGAATGTGAATGTATTTTGAATTGAATTTGTCTGCCAGGATTCCATTACTTGCTAAAAGAATACAGAGTTCAATCATCAGATAATCATTATAGCTGTTTTGAAGTGTTTATTTTATTAGTCTAGAAGGTAAAGCAAATTTCATACTTTTAAGTTGTTGCAGGCTTTGCAGGCGCGCTGATAAGCTCTTGTATTTCTATACCCTATGGTTAGGGTTCAGATACTGGCAGCAGGTGATAATATGCACAACGCAGGAGAGATCCAAACTGACAAATTTTGACAGTTGAAAACTATAGAAACTCATAAATCAGACCAACGAATATGAGGGGTTTTTTTCTCCTATATCTGTTCTCTTTTAATTCCCAAAAGTTAAATTTTCAGGCCTGGGAAACTGCAGCCCATTTTTCTTCAAGCAAATCAAAACCTCAGAGCATCTTGTAGAACAACGTGTTTGAATTCCTGTCCATGTCCAAGGGTTATTGTCTCGTATTGATGCACGTGCATAATTCCTGGTAACTTTAACCTAGGAACCGTATAGTCAGTTTAGGGAGCTGTAAGAGACTTTTTCGCACCTGAAGCAAGATGGAGGTTGCCGTATTCATTCAAGCATGAAATCCTGGCTGAGAGATTAAGCCTCTTACACAGATCCCAATGCTGTTAAACGCCAGCGAGGACCGTGTAAGCCACATCTCCGAGTGGAGGAGAGCTTCCTTTTGTTAGTTGTTCAAAATTAGGGATGTAAACAGCTCTCACAGAGTAATTAATCTGTGTTTGAATTGGGAGAAAGCGATAAAAATAATGACATGATGGAGCTCCTAGCGATGTCATATGGCTGTATCTTACAGCCTAACAAAGCTGTGTCTGCACTGCTGGGTGGATGGGGGCAAGGGTTTCACAGGTGGCTAATTCGGGTTGTAGAGCAGAAGTCGCATGGGAGGAGAAGTCCCATTGCAGGAGATTACGAACAGCCCTTTGAAAAAATCCTCGTGCTCATGGGAGGAATGGCATTTTTTGAAGTTTCATGGTGAAAACTGCAATTTGTCACAATTCCACAATGTGCAAATGCCCTCCAGAAACCCAGGTTCTCTGTCAGCAGAAATTCATGGGTACGGTGGTATGAGAGTCCTCACCATTTGCTCTATTTGCTCTTTTTTTTCCAATCCCTAACTTTAAATGGTTGCTTTAGTGAAGCCGTGCCTGCATGATCCCCATGTAATCCGTTGCTGCCATCTTTGACAGTGACTCAAGTAAAGCTGTTTCTAGCCAATGCACAAGGCTGTTTGCCCCTGTTGGTGTCTTGCTAAACAGGTTTCTGTGGAAATTAAATAAATAAAATCTCCACCACTGGTGCTAATTGGTGCCCTTGGCAGCCTGAGCAGGGGCTTGTGAATTGAATGTGTCATGGAGAATTGAATGTGTCAACTCTCTCCCAATGGCTGGGACCTTGAGGTCTTTTTCTGGCACTAAATTTCCTTTGAAAAAAAGAAAAAGGAAAAAAAAAGAGAGAGAGAGAAAACAACCTGAAATAAGAGATCTTTTCCCTGTTTTTAATGAGGTGTTGAAGTTGAGCATTGTAGTGTACACACTGCAGCGTTTTCTCGTCAGATGCTTTGAGAAGTAGGGCTGGTTTCTGCCTTTGTTTCTCAGGCATCCCATTTGTTGCTATTAGACACTGTGCAGCATGGGGTGGCAGGTTTTATTCAGTCTGTTCAAGCATCTGGCAAGATAGCCATGAAGTTGTTGCCGATGTCCTTAAGGGACTGTAGGGATCCGCATGATTCATTCAGTATTTTTTCTACGTACAAAGAAGAAATGTTTTACACTGTAGTAAATACGGTTCCAAGTAGAGCACAACCAGCTTACCAAAACGCAGGAGATTTGCTGCTTTGGAGGCACTGACTAGCAGCACAAGCTCCTGTTCCTTTGGTCAAGAAGATACTAACCCACACAGAGTTAAACTGAGCTGTATTTCAGGCTGTTCAGGATTGGCAGAACCTTGTCCACAAACCAATTCACCTTTTAAGTTGTCCTGACTGGGAGGGGAGCAGGTTATCACTGTCAGGCTTTGAGTTATTTGGATGTCAGAAAAGCTTAGTTGTCGTTCAAGCTGCTGTCAAGTTTGTTAGTGATGAAGCCAAAATTATGTGTGCAGGGGGCTGGAGAGAGGAGGGTTGGGGTTTTTTTATTTTCGCTTAGTAGGAAACGTAATTTTTCTTTTCCGCTGGTATTACTGATTTGTCTTTGGAAATACTACATTTTTTTAGGGAAAATGGATGAAGGACAGTTGTTTCCTAGTCGTCTCTCAGCAGGGGCCAGCTACCAGTCCTAAAGCACAGGCATCTTCCCTTCCGATATTTCTGCAGGAAGGACTGAATTTGGTACTTTCTGCTATGGGAGGTAGTACTGAGCCAAAGGGATTTTTACACTGGAGGCATCCTCGAAGCCGGCCCGTTGGAGCTGCAGTGTTTTGCGTAAGTTGGCAGCAAGCATCTCTGGAAAGTCCATAGCCTGAGCTGTAGTGTTTCCTTCAGGACCGTGTGCACTTTTGCCTTTTCTGTTCTTCCGTGTTTTCTTATTTCCTTTTTTTAGTCCAGCCCTGACCTCTTCAGCAGATAGCTTCAAAATCAGGTGTCCACAACTGGTGCCCGTGGTCTCCTCAAACCACAGCAAATCGTCTCTTGATTTGTTGTGATTTTTTAAGAAGATATGAGCAAAATGAGTCCGGAGAAAGATTTTATCCATGTGCATTTTCAGATGTATCAGTCTGTGAGCTTAGAAGTCTCCATTTCTGTCAGGGTCCAATGACCTGCCTGAAACATCTGAACGTTTCCCATTAAGCTACTGTTTTCTCCCAGTCCTCATTCACAGAGACATTTTTCTCTCCTGTGCTATTACTTCACAAAAATGACTAGTTAAAGGGTATTTCACAGCATATTCATCTTTCAAGTGCAGTTCTTTCAAGCAGTGCCAAGAATGATAAACCAAAAGATTTCAAACTTCTCCTTATCGGAATAAACCCACAGAGCTGAAATCTAAAATGAAACTCTTCGGACCCATGGTAAAGGACATCACAGTTGCAAAGTCATGACTACTGCTTGATATTTTCCCTTCTGACTCCTCTCTCCTGGTTAAAAAGCTTTATATTAAAAAGCTAATAAACCAAATGAAGAAACAATAGAAGATAGACTTTGGAGCTGGCTGGCAGGATAGAAAAATGTCGCAGTGTTTTCTCAAAGTCACGCTGTTAAATGTCAAAAACTCGGATTTGTTTCCCATTTTCATTCTGCAGTAAAATAATTTAAATTTGCAGGATTTTCCAGTGGAACAGAAGATTTAGAAACACTCACAGGAAGCACAAATCCTAACAGGCTGTGGCTGTCTGTAATACTCATCCCTGCTGAACAATGTTCGGCTCACTGAAATAATTACTAAACCACCTCTATTGTAAACTGTGAAATTTTAAGGAACCTGTTGGCAGTATGAAAAATGTTTCTCTCAGCTGCGTTAAGTCTGCATTACCTGCCTGCCCGTGTATTGTATTGCCTGCAAGTGCTTTTCTGCGTTAGGGATAAACTCGCTGTATGCCAGCTGGGAATACATGATTACCTTTGCTTGTTATAAAGGTAATGGTCGTCGCTGGCCCGGCTGCAAAGCCGGAGGGAGTGTTCACAGTGCAATGCACAGCTTGAGTCAAGCGAGAGGCAGCGGAGGGGACTTTCTGGATTCAGCCCTTCCTTCCAAGGCGTGGTATGGGCCACCTCCACACGGTTCCTTAAAATGTTTGCTAGCTGTGTTCTCCTGTGCACGCTTTCTCCTAGGTCTCCTGTGCCGTTGTGGGGATGCTGTGAGGTTGAACAAAAGTGGGCATATCAGGTGAGATGTGATGTTTCACCTTGGTCAACATTAAGGAGCCGATGCAAGCAACATCTTTGCTCACCGCTGAAAGGACAGATTATTTTATCTGTGTCATGCTCCGAGGGAACACCGAGGCTTGAGAGCTGGCGTTTCTTCTATTTACTGTTTGGTTTTGACATTTCTTTGGAGCTGCAACAAATCACTGTCTGTGATTAAGAGAATAGGATTGTTTTTCTGATTCATTGGTAAAATCTGCATCATCTGGTTTGATACGAAGTAGGTTTTTACTTCAGTAGCCACTTCTGCCTCCCAATCAGCATTACCCAGCACATTTTCGCTCTCCCTGTAGCAGCTGGGTCATGGAGCACCCCATCTGCAGCCACAGAGCTCTATAGGAGTTTTGGGATCTCTTCTTAATGTGAGATGGCTCCGAAGCAGGGGCTGCCCATGTCCACGGGACAAGGGCTGCATTCAGCCCCACCATATTTCCCCTGTGGACAGAGTAGCAACAGTTTAGTCTCTAAGGGTGTTTTTACATCACTGATTTACTGTGCTGGGTGGGAGCTATTTAAGTGTGGATTTTCCTTGTGTCTGTATCTGCTATCTTGTGTTATGCACATAAGTGTCCGAGTGATGCTCTCAAAGTGGTTTCCCTCCTGCTGGAAGTAAAGTTGAAGTCACAAGCTGGGATACTGCACTGAGCATCCCACCTGCAACGTGGATGCAAGGTCCTCCCGCAGTAAGGTCTTCACGTGTGCCCCATGCGTGCCTAGGAGCAGACTGCATTGCTGCAGGACATTACAGATTGCAGCAAGTCAAATCCTGGTCCTTGTTTCTTTGTCCCACATCTGTCGTGTTATAGCTCTTCGCTGAGGATCTACCTGTGTGCCCTGACCTCACCCTGGGGCTGGTGTTGAGCTGCCTGGGTTGCGTGTGCTACGGGAAGAGTTACTTTAAATGTTTGCAGCGGAGAAAGTGGCAACAACCTGTGTTTGGTCCCACAGACCACCCGGTTGGACCATGCTGCCAAAGGGAAAACCATAGGATTAAGGCAACTAAAACTGCCTGCTTTACTGAAGGTTAGACAGATTCAGAGTGAAGAGAGCCTCACTTAATGCTGTCAACCATCAGCAGCCTCCACAATCCCACCAGTGGCGAATTCTCCTCTAGCTTATTTTTCATTCTTGCAACTGAGATGAGTGTCCTACATCCAGTCCTACCTGGTTTCAAATAGGGGTGAACAAACCTTAGCTCTTGTATGTAAGGCCCTTTAAATAAGGTCCTGCTTTAACCTGGTTTTCTGCCTGGGATGCAACAATGAATTCCTGCTGCTTGAGCTTGCCATGTTGCTTATATTCAAAGTGTAATGGGGAGCCTTCAGAAAAATATAACCTTATTTACACTGTACAAAGCCAATTGGATTTTGGTTAACTTAATTTCTAAGTGATTACAGTTCACTAACAATGTAGGTGTGCTGTAGAGGCAATGCACAGGGGGTGATTTTTTATTTTAAACCGTACAAGCTTTCTTTTATTCATGTTATTCAGGCAGCCTCATGATAATTCACATTTCCAGCTTTCATGATGTGTTGTTCAACCACTGTTTTTTCTCCCTCCCTATTGTACTCTCACAAATCATACTCACTAATTTCTGAAAGCTTTTCATTTCTCTCTATAGGTTGTTGTTTCGTAACATTTTATACAAGAAAAGCTGCTCTTGAGGCACAGAATGCACTGCACAATATTAAAACTTTACCTGGGGTGAGTACATTTACTTTTTGATCCTAATTATTTTATCGACAGAAAAATAGCCCTTTTGCTCAGATGCTGCTTGATGCCCCAAATGACCTTGATCTATTCAAGGGAGGGTGGCTAACCTGATGGTTTGTCCTGTAACGGTGCCAGTCCTGTAGCAATGGCATCAACTCAAAAGGCAGTTGCTCTTCTTCAGAAAGTCCCTTGGCTGGAAACAGTGCTGATTCCTGCTGACTAGAGGCAGTTACTGAAGTGCGATGTAGAATCAATTTTTTTTTTTTAATTTAAGGGGGAGGGAGGGAGAAAAAAACATATGGCAAAAAAACCACTGTACCACTGGGGCTTCTAGTTTGACAAGGGAGAGAAGAGGAAAAGACAAAATACAGCCAACTTTGTTAAATTCAGCCTTTATCCATATGGTTTCTAAACAACCTGACTGCATTGGTGCGGTGGCTGCACATCAGGGTGCTGTAGAGCGTGGTACCACGTAACTGCTTGCACAGTATCATCCTGTTCCCTGCCACCACCTCTCCTCAGCAACCTGTTCTCGCTGATACCTCACACCGGTGGTTGAAACAGTTGTGGTTGTGTTGTACAAACTGCAGCTTGTGTTATCCTACGGTAGTTCAGATTTAAGTTACACAGCTCGAGAGAAGTATATCATTGGTAATTGCATGATTTAACTCTGAAATCTTCTTGTGCTAATGTTTTCATTTCTTCTGCTGAATGTGGCCAAATACTTTTGGAACGGGAAAGGAAAAATATAAAGGATGGAGGTATATTCCCTCTTGATGTAGGGGATGTGTTCAAGTATATGGTTGGAGTGTATGTTTACAGACAGAAAAATAAATAAATGTATACAGCACTGCATAAATAAATAGAACATTGACTGGACCAACAGTTATATGGCCAACATCTCCTTTAATTCCTACATGCTGTATGTGAAACCAGACACTATGTGTCTGAAAAATTCACATGTGGCCAGATCACTTTATGCAACTCCTGCTAGTAAAGCCACCTCACCTGTCATGGAAATGACCAATGTAGAGAAGTATGTTGGATAGTTACCTGTGAGTCCTGCTAAAAACGGAGTCCTCTGTCATTTGCAAGTTAAAATGCTGGAAGAGGCGGTAGGAAATCTGCAGAAGTAGGCCAGCTGCAGGAAAATAAAAGAAAAATTGTGGCCCTTCAGATTCAAGTGATGTTTTCCAGCAACTGGCCTTTGCAAGGGACAGTGTCAAGACCTTACAAGCCTCCCAGTGGCAGGCTCAGCTTTTGAGGGTGTAGAGGATGGATGTGCCATCCTCAGAGAGAAAGGAAGGCTCTGAGGGATGATTCCCTTTGAGACCCCTTCGGAGCTCAGGTTGAATCTCAGCATTCTCTAGCTCTACAACCTCAGTTGTTGGTTCCCATCCCTGCTGCCATAAAATGCTGAGCCCTTAAATGAATGCTCTCTAATGCAATCCAGCTGATGTTGCACTTAACCCAACTCACTGTGTAATTGCTCTCCATCACGCTTTGAGTCAAATGGCTGTGCTGACTGGCTAGGTAGGATGAACACTCTAGCAGAGGTGGTCCCGAGCTGCTGGAGCAGCACCCTGCCCAGCCAGCACCCCTGGGTCCAGGTAGGGTGTGGGACCCTACCCTGAAGCTCTACCACGAGATCTATACATCTCTCCCCTGAGAAGCAGAGAGGGTCCTTCTGTTTGCTCCTCTGTTCTTCCCTGAGCCCCGCGAGCTGGCTGCTGTGTTTTGAGAGATCCTGGTTATCCCAGCGGGTGACTCGGAGGGGCAGACTCCTTCCCTGACCTCCCCATGTACAGGTGGCAAAGCTGGCTGAGCTCTGCGTCGCGTCTTACCTGAGCAGGGCATCATTTTCTCCTCCGCTTTTGTACAGCTAACGAGCATGCAGCAGTTAAAGAGACTACTGTACCTCTTGATTATTTTTTTTTAAGTAAAGCTCAAAAATATATTTTTTTCTAATGCTATCTCTAGCTCTTTGTCATTTAAAACTTACCTTTTCAAAGTGTATTTTTCTGTCCTGACTGTGATGTTGCAAACATCTCTTTTAAGGAAATGTGAAAATTACATTCCCATGACTCTGGGGCCCAGGCTTTAAAAGTATTCCTGATACTGCCAGGGATTGACAGATACTGCCAGATACTGTTAAGATTTTACTTTGAGATGAGTTGTTATACCTACTTCTTAAAGGGACTCCTCTAATACACAGAAGCGACTCAAATACAGATCCGTTACTTCTCTTTGAGAATGATTCAGCATATATTATATAACAGATTCTATATTTTGCACATGCTGTATGCTGACATTCAGCATATATGGTGATACTGTTGTGCTGCATCTGTGTATTCCGAAAATAACTTCATTTAAGCATGCTTTAAAGTTGTGGCACACGTGCTGAAAACACTTCATGTTAGCAGGATTCTCCTTATATGAATTTTAGCAATTTCCATGTTGTTAGCTCTTGCCCGCTGAGCAGCTTTCACCGAACGGGCAGGAACCAGTAGTGGGTAGGTCCATGTGTGAAACAGTCTCGGAGCAAATGGAAGCAATCTTCTGGCAGAGTTACAACGAGGGATGAATTTGGATCAGGTTCATTTGGGCATCAAGTGTCAGCTTGCTTCCAGTAAATGAGATATGGTATGTAGGAGGTTCAGTAATAAGGTGTCTCCTGGAAACAAAAGAATCCAGGCCTTCCACTTTTACTGTAATACTGCCATGCATCAGATGAGAGACATCCTTAAATAGCCCAGGAAGAAAAGCTGAGGCAAAGGCAGGTGATTTATTAGTGTAAGGTAAGGAATGATGGCAGATGCAGGAGCGGAGGTCTGCAGGGATGCTGTGGCGGTTGGAACTTGCCTGCGTTTCACCTGCGTGCAGGTATATCCCGCGCTGCTGCAGAAGCATGGAGGGGAATACCTCTATGTTCATTAAACGATAGAGGCCAGATTATTTCTGGGCTTAGGCTCTTCATTTCTTAAATGCAGACCTGCTCCACGTGGCTCAGTAAGCAGGTTTGGGATCAGCCAAAAGAGTGAGGTTTTATGTGAAATTTATCCCCCTTCCAAGACTGCATGTTCAGTTTAATTTAGGTGGGTATTTGAGCAAAGCCTGCAGTGCTCTGTTTCTATATCTGCTTTTTGTGTGGCCCTCGTCCTTACAGAGACATGAAAACACGAGCGCTGTATCTGCTCCTTTGAGCTGCACCCTTTTAGTGGACATGAAGAAAATAAGACCAGACATAAATGATTAATGCAGAATCTTGGAAGAAAATATTGCAGGGTGCCTTGCTGTTTGATTACAAGCCTTGGAATTAGTCAACATTTCCATAATTCTAAACCAATATACACCTGTTTTCCCACTGTGATGTGAAGGCACAACTTAATTTAACAGAAACCCCGCTGTGCTAAATCTCTCATTAAATACCAAGCTAGTTCTGTAATTTAAAGTTGCAGCACCACTATTTTAACTGAATTGCCTTTGTATTATAAAATTAATAAGAAGTTAATGATGCACTTTGCTGTATTCTTTCAGATTTTTTTTTCACAGCAACAACAACAAAAAAGAAAGATAAAGAAGAAAAACATGTCACCAGCTGACATCTCAAGGCTTTTCTGGTTTTAATCATTTTCCTGAGGATAAAATTCATTTAAAAGATTTTTTTTAATTTTTAAAAACTTTCAGCATAAGTAGGATCAAACATCTTCTTTTTACTCATGATTAGTATAATCTCTCTGTTAGTCATAATATTCCTTGTCATATAATGGAGCTTTTATCTTTCCTCCAGAATGTATTCAGATATCACTTGTTATGGTAGGATTGCTACTAGGCAGAGAAGATATAAAGTGTTTGAGAAATACAGGCATATTGATATATATGATACTTAGCAATGAAATAGGGACAGTTCTCTTCTGTTTACTTGGTGCTGGCATCACGAGTAGCTTTTATGTCTTGTAAATTGTCATGGTTTAACCCGGCAGGCAGCTAAACACCACTCGCTCACTCCCCACCCCCCAGTGGGATGGGGGAGAGAATCTGAAAAAAAAAGTAAAATTCATGGGTTGAGATAAAGACAGTTTAATAGGACAGAAAAGGAAGGGAAAATAATAATAAAAATATTGATAAAATAATTAGAATATACAAAACAAGTGATGCACAATGCAATTGCTCACCACTCGCTGACCAACGCCCAGCCAGTTCCCAAGCAGCAGCCCCCGGCCAGCTTTCCCCCCAGTTTACATACTGGGCATGACATCACATGGTATGGAATACCCCTTTGGCCAGTTTGGGTCAGCTGTCCTGGCTGTGTCCCCTCCCAACTTCTTGTGCACCCCCAGCCTCCCTGCTGGCTGGGCAGTATGAGAAGCTGAAAAGTCCTTGACTGTGCAAGCACTGCCCAGTAACAACTAAAACATCAGTGTGTTATCAACATTATTCTCATCCTAAATCCAAAACACAGCACTTCCCAGCTACTAGGAAGAAAATTAACTCTATCCCAGCTGAAACCAGGATATAAATGAACAACATTAATTTCCAGATGTGTCTTTTCAAATATAACGTGCAAGTGTGTAGCTCATATCCTAGCTCATAGGGATGCGGTTTGTATCATTCAATTTACAGTCAGCTTTTCTTGGAACATTGGTCTGTTCGATTTGAATGTAATAATGATCTTAGAAATGCGCTGCTTTGGGATGAGATGTAGAACTGAGTCTCATCTTCATTAAGAATCTCATGGCTTTGTTAGAGGTGTTTAACTTCTATTCCCTAAACAAAATAATCCAATAAATTCCTCCCATGTAAATTTATTCTGTACCTTCAGTTAGAGGTAATAATCTTAATCCCCCCCGTGCTCTAATTTGCTGCTTAGTGAAAATTCACTTCGGTATAGAGAGCAAACCTCAAAGAGCTGCATGCAGGAACTGCTTTAGCTGCCTTTGTGGCACTGACATTTTTTGTTTATTTTAGTTTTAAAGTGCATTAGTTTAAAAAGAGAATGTGCTCTGTTTCCTAACTAGTGAATCTGGTAGGATTTCCTGGCAAGAGCTAAGTGCAGGTACGTAACACAAGAGCACTATATGTTTGTTGGATTCTTGGAACCCAGTTGCTGAATAAATACCCCTTTAATCTTATGCAGAAGCTATTTGCAGTCAGGAATCAATGGGAATCCATTTGTAAAAACTACACCTAAAACTCTTTGGACTCTTTATTCTGTATTTGAAGTTAGATTTAGATTGGTTTAGTGGTGGACTTGGCAGTGTTATGTTAATAGTTGGACTTGATGATCTTAAAGGTCTTTTCAAACCTAAATGATTCTATGATTCATCTGACATGGCAATGATTATTTGTTGCCTATATGGATATTTTTGCATATATCCTCATAGCTAAGGTTATCACAGAAATAACTAACAACCTGCACTGATTTAGGTCTCAGCACTCCTGTGCGTTCAGCAGACTAGTGGTTTACATGGTTCTTATTTCAAGTGGGATATACATATTCCAAGTAGCAGCAAACCTGTTGTATTGAAGTTCTGGCATGAAATTAGGACATTAGCTGTATGAATGGATTTAATTAAGGGTTTAACAATGGAGATACACAGGTTTGAGAAAGCTCTTAAAATTTTAACAGCAAGGTAGAGTTTGTAGGATCTAACTGTCTTGTAAAATATTAATGGCTTCTTTTTTTGCCAGATGTTGTCGATGGAAGGATTTTTCAGTTTTTACATTATAAGAATCACTACTGGTTTTATTAAATGCTGTTTACGTGATAGGGAAACAGAACTGTCTTAGAGGGAACTTTTCCCTGAGTATTCTGCGCTGGCTGTAATGAAACCTCGGGGTCCATTTAGGGGTGTAGAATATGAAAACCTGATTTTTAAAGAGGAACTTAGATCATTCTTCTCTTTTGGTGCCCATTCACTGTAGGGTTCGTTCTGCCCTACACCAGGCTGACAAGCATCCCCACGATGCCAGTCCCCTTTGGGGCTTCCCCTCGCCCCCGCAGACCAGCTCAGGGTTCACGTTGGGTGTAAAACACACTTGGTCTTGCTGCGTGCCACGGTGTCGGTATCGCGTGTATCAGCAAGGCAGCACCACGGCCCCTCCGGGGGCACGGGGCTTAAAGGGTTGTATCGTGGGAGAGAAATCTCAGCACTGTGCTGAATCGGTTTAGCAGGTTATTTAACCTTCAGAATAATCTGTTTCAAAATGCAGGCATCCATGACAACTTACTATGAATCCACGTTCACTTTCTGATAAAATACTGTTTGTCCAACAAGAAGCAAAAAACCAAATGTATTTCTGATTTTCACTTTACATCATGAGCTCATTTCTAATGAATATCCTGGCACACGCCTTTCTGGAGTAGCGTTTTAATATCCAGTTCCCTTCTCTGCTTTAGGCCTTATGAGTTGTCAGTACTATATGAACATAATGTAAAAATTACCTGTAATAAAAAGGTAATCATCCAATATGACTTGAATAATAGCCTGAATATGAGATATCAGTGACTTTGAGAGATTTTGACAAACAGAAAGGGAATTCAAAGAGCAATTAAGTTAGTTAAGGGATAGGAGTGATTGATTTATGATGACAAATTGAACTAATTCAGTACCCATATAGCATGGCCAAATGCTGTTTAATGAAGGATCTGAAAAGTCTAGAAATGTTGAAATGATAAAAATAACCAGATGGGAAAGTGGAGAATTCCCAGGGAGTGCCTATTCCTAGGAACTGAACTATAAGACATTGAATGATGTTGAGAAAGTGAATCTGGCCCATTTCTTCCTTTAAAATACTATGCAAATGGAACTACTTAATGATGCATTTTGTCCAGCTCAGAAGTGATTTTTTATTATGCAAATACACCACTTCCACCTCTGCCCCTCAAAAAAAGTTGCACTGACTTTGCCACTTAAGTGAAAAATCAATATTTGCACTAAATTCAGTTACCTTAGTACAAAGGTTGGGTTTGCATCTACCATTGCTGTGAAACACAGAATGGATCACCAGCGCTGAAGTCATAAAATGGTAAAAAGTGACTTAGGAGCCCAATGAAATCCCTGTAAATAGCTGAACTTGCAGCTTAACAGCAGAACAAAGGGTGTTGTGCATGTGTAGGGAGAGGGTAATATTGACTAAGTGAAAATATCTTCTCTAAATTGAGAAAAACATTTAATTCGTAATTATATTGTCCCTTTTTCTCAATGTAGGATGGGGGGCAGATTCACCTTCCCATGCAGTTTGATCATTAGGATAGCTTTCTGGCATGCAGAAGAATGCAGTTCATATCCTCTCTGGCTTGTTTGTTGTAAGGATTTAACTTGAATTGACCTAAAAGAGCCTTCACCACTGGACTTAGTTGAGATTGGAGGTCACCGTTTCTCCTCTTGAAGCTGTTCCACTGCGTATGAAAATATTAAACTCTCATGGCGTTGAGAGAAAGCAAGTAAAAGCACTTGATTGCCTAGTACTGAGGGCAGTGACTCAGGAATTGTGATATCCGGATAGGAGTCCATGGTCTAGTAAGTATTTTTATTATTTGGAAAAGCTTCAAATGTTTGGAAGATACTCCCCAAGAATAGAGAAGTGCAGGAAGATCCATTGACCTGAAGCACTGGGAGAAGGAGGCTAAACCTTGATCTGCCTTACTCAGGGGGGTGATGCCCCAGCCTCACCCCTGCGGTATGTCAGGAGGGTGCAGAGCTGCACAGGGTACGGGCATCAGTGAGCTCTTTCAGATCCTAGACATCCATATCACACTGCTGCTTTTCCCTGGTGTAGCAGACCTGCTGAGAAGCAAGAGCACATCTGCAAATGCAGTTAGAGGCACAGTGGCTTTTTTAGATAGCTCTTTTGGCGTAGTTCGGGATTTTTTTTTTTTTTTTTTTGTGCAGCTTTGCCATATAATGATGTTGGGATGGAAACTAAGTGATGCATAATACTGGCTTAACCTCAGAAAAATTCCCTGATGTGAAGCCCATCCCCAAAAGGCCAAGCTGTTTTGGCGTGTGACACTGGGCTTTACCTCTGATTTCCATGACTCCGGACAGTTGAGGTCATCACTTCGCAAAATGCCTCCAGAATTTAATGTCCAACTTAGAACATCTTATTCAGCGAGGCTGGAGGATCTCTTCACAGGATATCGCTTTCAAGCTGGGTACCCAAAAATCACTGACTGGAGAACCTTTTGCTGTGCACTTCAGAATGGAAAACTCTGAACAAAATTGAGAGGCCATCACTGGAGTACTCTAGGGTATTGCAAAGCTCACCGAGATTTAGGTGGGATGCTTAGCTAAGGATAATAGCCCAGGCACTCTCTTCAACAGCTATTTATCCTCCTGCTGGTGTTAGCTGTTTTCTGTTATCCGGAACAGAAAGTACAGGTGCTTCAGTCAGCCTCATTAGCACCATGACAGAAGCTATTAAAATTGTCTTCTTAATGAAAAACTAGTTCAGGGAGCCTTCCTAGCTGTCTGACTACTCCTACAATAGTGAAATTAGAAAGGCAAATCATAAACAGTGTTGCAGGCATCAGGAAGTAACATCATTAGAGATGCCCTTGGATGCCATTTACCTGCCTCGATAGCAATGTTTGGCACCCATGGATCTGAGTTATGTTATGACTAAAGAGCCTGAGCTTCATGGCATGTTTATAACAGAGAGACTGTTTGTTCAGCATCCTTCTGCCATTGTGTCCAACCCCGTGAGCTGTGCTGCTTCTTTCAAAGACCTCTGCTGTGTGGTCTGTGGCTCTCTGCATTGCTATCGAAGGGGTGCAACGTTCTCATTTAGTGTTTGTACTCCCGTGGTGGTGCGGGAAGCTGACGCATCTCTAGCTAGCTTTCTCCCGTCTCAATCGGGTAATGAACCACGCTGTTTAGATGCACCGTGCTGCTGTATGCGACAACATACCTGATGAGAGAGAAAACGTAAGTTCTGTCTTCTCTGTGGTTATTAGAAACCCCATAATATGTCCTGGAACACCGGGTGAAACTGGGTGGCTTGATTGAACCTCCTGCTCTAATAACACACCTTGGGCAATTATATCCTGCCTAATTAAAAATACTCTTTGCAGACCCAGAGAGATAATTCATTTTTTGCTCATTCTCTGGAAGAAATTATCATCTTCATCAGCTCAGCTGGAAGAGCCCCTTCTTTGTGTGCTCTTCCCCTGCGGTGTGCAGAGCAATCCTTTCTCCTCTTGCCATCAGGGTCACTGGGGCTGCTAGAAATACTCATGGATTCATTTGGGTGCAAGCACCTCTTTGGGGTACAGACGTGTTCATCTGATTGTCATGGTGGACATCCAAAACCTTTAGAGACACTAAAATGGGCTGTGAATTCCCACCCTGAAAAGTTAAGGAAGACCCCTAGTTGCAGAGCTTATATTTCAGGCTGTCAGTGTGTGGGGAAGTGATCAGCACCCTCTAAAACAGAGAGCAAATATCATCAAAGTGTTATGTACCTTTTAACGGGAAAAGCAGTACCAGAGCGGGCAAGGCTAGTGTTGGTCTTACTTTTGGAATGATCCATCTTTTCACTTGCAGCTTTGCTGAAATCAGTAATGGCTTTTCTCCCAGAATGCAGCCTGAGTATCTCCAGAAGCGGAGAGCAGCAGTCATTGAAAAACATGCCACCATAACTCCATTTATTAGCGAAAGCCTATCTCTGTTGCCTTGTGCCAGGGAAGTTAAAAAAGCAAAAACTGCAGAAGAAAAAAAACATTGAACTAAACAGAGTCTTAAGCAGTGGTAAACAAAATGTAGCTTCCTTTGTGGTTGATTTTTATCCAGCTGCAGCCAAATATCAAAGCAATATCAAAGGAAAGCTACCCATTAATTAATTCAGACTGACTTCACAAAGCAAGCTGGAGCTTTTGCTGATATCTGATTCTAACAACTTCCTAATCTTCACAAGTTGTCATTAAGAGTGGCGTTAAAGCAGTCTGCAGTCAATCCCAGCTCTCGCCCTATTGTAACTCAGAGATGGGCTATCTCCCGTTGCAGGAGCGGGGGGATACGCAAGCAGGGGTTAGAATAAGCAACGTTGCTTCTTTGCAAATGGAATCTGCAATGTATCAGGGAATCTCATGAATACATTGCCTCTGTCATTCAGTCTAGGAACACTCACCCAATCCCACTTGCAACCATTACAAGTTGCAGCGAGTGGAAATTTTCTCTTCTGAAGGAGAAACACAGGGAAAAAAAAAAAAACAAACAGAAAAAGAGAAGCTCATGTATGAAAGGAGTAATTGGAAGTCTGTAACGATCTTTAAGAAAGTATGAATAGAGCCTTATCACTGATTTCAAGATAGACAACATAGGATTCTGGGTTGAAGAAAATGAGATTGTGGAAAATAAGACGCTAATCAGAGGATAAGATTAGTTTTAAACTAAGAACTGAAAGTCAGGTAGCTCCATAAGTGAAGCTTGTAATTCCACCATGAAAATAAACAAAACACTCTAGTGTTCCTTACTGCTGCCAGGATCTCTCAATGGGATTACGGCCTCATGCAGAGATGCAAGGTATGTGATACCTTTATATTTCCATTCAAATGCGAATGGCTCAAATGACTGAAGGGAGTTTGTGTTCTAGAGCATCACTTGAGCAAGTATCTGCCGGACAGCGACTAATATTATTTTGTGGCCAATTCATGACAACACCTTAAAGGCAAATGTGCTGTGTTGTTATACAGTATGTTCGTTTCAAATATCGTGAGGAATACAGAGAGGATGAATGCTGCTGCAGGAGTACCTCACCAAGCATCCACAGCAGCATGGGTGCAGATGGTGCATTTATTTTCTCCAGGGCCAGGTACTGCCCAAATGCCAGTGATAAATGGGAATTATTTTTGATTGTACACAGAATTGAGGATTTACCGTCGTAAGAGGTAAAACAAAACTTGGATCAAGTATCAGGAAAAAACAGTATCTGTCCAATTAGAATAATCTTCTAAAAGAAACAAAGTTAAATCCCAATCCTTAGGGGCATTTGGGGTAGGAAAGAATTAGAAAATATGTGATAGGCAGTAATCTTGTATTGGCATTAAGTCCTTCGAGATGAGCTACTGGATTTTTTTTCATCTCACATTTCTTTGGTTGCTAAGAAGTGAAAGAAATTGCTATGCTTGTGTGAATATAGAATCCTTCTATTTGTACAAAAATATATGATTAACCGAAAAGAAAGATGTTTGTAAGTAAGAGCTACGGTCAGTTTAAGTGCTGTGCTTATATGCTTGTGTCTGGGGGGCTCTGAGGTTGCTCAGGCAGGCCCTTGCCTCTTGTGACCCTATTCATTTTGCAAAGAATGACATGGATTTATTCCAGTTTAAAAGTAGCCTGATAGCTAACAGCTCTCATGTCTGGCACTTGTCTTCCTCCCTGTTGACACACGAGCCAAAAATAGAGAGTGTGACTTGCTGAAAATTTCTTTTCTGCACCCATGCCCTCTTCCCCTGTGCTTTCCTTGCCCTCCACTAGCTTCACCAAAGCTGCAACAGCCCTCAGGCTGCATTAGCCCCGCTCAGAAAAAACAGCATATGCCAAGAAACCGGGAGTTCAAGACTTCCCAGTAGCTCCAAATGCTACCTTTGGAGCAGGTAGGATGAATGATGTAAGAGGTTTGAGCTCAGTTGGTTTTATCAGAGGACCTTCCTGATAGCTCTCCGTGGCCTCCAGCTGTTCCACCTGAAGCTATCTCTGCAAAGAGATTTCTTTGACCTTTAGGCAAGCTGCGCATAAAGATGCTGCTCATGGGGCACAACACAGAGAAAACTTCTAATTGAGTAGAATAGCGATAGAAAGAATAAGTAAGAAAAGACGGGTTTTCACACACTGGCATTTATAGTCACTAAATGAAGCATGTCGGTGCTTTTTTCAAGGGAATCAAGGGGCCCAGTCGCTCGAAAAATGCATTAATGTTCATATTTGGGGTCAGATGCTAGTTCAGGGCTTTGCAAATGGGTGGAGGCAGGTTGATTTTGGCCTTACTGTTCCTGATACTGTCCCTTTTACTAACGAAAGCTTAATCACAGCTTGGTCCACATACCACAGCCAGCTGGAACTGACTCATTCTTCAAAAATATATGTTTCTGCTAATGTTGCCCATTTATTTTTTTGTTTGTTTAACTCCCCAAGCACCTATTGAGTGAAATATTTAAATACATAAGAATTCCTTAAGATTAGCATTATAAATGTATACTGCATGTTTAGTATGAATGAAAAATACTTTCCTTATCCCAAAGAAAGCACTGGCAAAATACATTAGCTAGAGAGATGCTAAAAAATTAAAGAGAATGAGTTCATACAAAGGGTGGTTAAAAATTACATGGTTGCTTAATGTGATTCTTACTGTTGTTTGTAGTTGTATGTGTACACAACTAGATGTCCATATTTTTATGTGGACTGTGTGTGTTTGTGTATGCTTGTGGCTGGAGACAGCAGTAACATTCTGTTTTCATAAATGGATCAAATATCGAGCTATCTTTTTTCATTCTCTCTCCACAGCCAGATTATTTCCCCACTGCAGAGTATTGGCATAACTCTGAGAGCTTTTATTTGGATGCTGATACTGGATAGTTGTGGAAAATTCCTGTAACTTCAGCTCATGGAGAGCTTAAATAGAATTTATGAGCCATATCCTCATTTGGCATAAAATATTATGGCTCTGCTGGTTAAACAATAAAACTGTACTACTTACCCAGGCTGATCTCAGTCAGGAGAGTAGGGGTTTTGACATCTTCATTCAAAACCCCTTTTCTACCTGAATGCTTTGGCTATTCCCTCCAATATTTAAAGAGGCATGCATGTTGACAAGTAGTTTGGGGCTCATATCTGACCTTTGAAGAAATCTGGATTAGTCTGTTTGGTAACAGGGTGGAATTTGACTGCCTGACTAACTGCTGGAGAGGTGGGAATCACGAATCAAGACATGTATTCTGGACTCAGAACTGCTTTGCACCTTTGCTAAGTGAAAGCGGCAGCAGCCCCACATCGTCGGTGCCAACTCTTTCTATAAATTGTACCCTTTGCTCTAACTTAAAAGGTAGAATTTCAATAGAAGTTATAATTTGGATGCTTTGGGGGCTTATTTTAGACTTACCTCAATCATGCTTTTTAGCTATGAGATGTTCTTGCTGGTACCTTTTAATGTAAATATGAAAGCTTTCCAACAAGAACTTTAAAAAAGCTTTACATTAAAAAAAAAAAAAAAATCCCATAGCCTAGAATTGGAGGTTTGTACCAAATAATAGACTCTAGTTTCTGTCAGAAGAGGAGACCAAGTGCATTGTTGGATCAAGGTGACCTTCCATGCTGCACAAAGAGTCAGGCAGAAGATCCGCTTAGTAAATGAACAGAAAATCTGTGATGTGAAACTGAGGGAGTGGTTGAGGCTGGTTTCTCTCTTATTGAATGTAAGCCCAGAATGGAGAAGTTAAGTTTAGGTGAGATGATGTTGTGAAAGAAGCAGAGGACCCCTGACTATGCTTTCTTGCCTTTCTGAAATGTTGCTGTCGCTGGTCATTCCCTTTAAAGGGTTATTTCCTGAATTTCAGCTTGGCAAAGGTAAAGGATATTGCTGAGCTTAATCACATGGTGTTTTCCCAGAGCATAGTTCACAGAGGAGACAGTACATGCAAGCACAGAACAGTGTAAATCTTAAAGTAAGACTTCTGCAAAACAAGCATTTAATATCCTGGTAGCCATGCCCTCAGTCGCAGCCAAGTTTGTGTTTTGCATTACAAAAGGCATTGCATGTTTTTAAAAACCTTTCATTTAAACTAGATTTCTTCACAGTCATTAGTAGCCTAAAAGAGAATTTATTTTATTTTTGTTTGGGATTGTGTTTTTTGGGGAGGAGAAGAAGGAGGTAGAGGATTGCTTTGTTTTCTTCACAATTATCTAAAAAGCATCCTAGATGTTGATGTGGAATCAGAGGGATTTATGTAGAAAGGGAGGGGTTTCATGTAGACCAGGCTCAAACATTAGCACCCTAAAATGGTGCCCACAGCCTGAGCTACTTGAATGTGTCCATTTGGCAGCAGGAGAGGTTTTTTTAAGGTGGGAACATCATTTTGAGTCCTCACAGATTCTGAAGTCCTAAATGAGAAGGGCAAACTTCCCTGAACATGCCCTCAGGAGTCGGTGCTTCCTAAGCAGGGGATTTGACTTTTGCTAGGAGAAGAAAGGTGAATTATGTCTCTGCAGACCACTCAAGTAAGCACAAGCCTCTGCTTTGCTGCCTTCCCCTTCTGGGATGGTTAAGGGACCTCTGCTTCATTCCCATGGGAGGTAGGAAGACTTTTCATAGAAGATGAGATAGATAATAGGTAGTGTGTTTTGGCTTTGCTCTGGCTCTGTTTTCCAGATATTAATACGGTGGGGTGGTGCTCTTAGATTTGAAGGAAAAGTATTCCTTTTTAAGTCTCAACCTCCTGTTGACTTCTGGAAACCAACACCCAACTAGGGAGATGGAAGAAAGTACGGCTTCAGAACACTTGAGTCATGTCCAGTGGGACATTGCCTGCAAGGCTTGTGTCATGCTGGGAACTGAGTCCTGGCATCTTAGGTCATGCTGGGCAAATCCACCCGATGCGGCGCAAGGCTACGTTAGTTATTAGCTGAGATCCCAAACCCACAACAGCTTGGCTGGCATTTGATTCCTCCAGCTATCCTCCATCACTGCTTCAGGTTCTTATGTTACCTCTTGAGTAGGGTATCTAGGGAGTAATACTGTAAAAAAAAAATCTGCTGCGTGGAGTACACCCACTCATTAATGCCTTTCCTCTACCTGGTGATAAAACTATGAGATTTTGGCTTGAGAGACTTGGCTTCGGTTGTGGAATCACTCCAGATGAATCATGTGTAGCGTCTCTGCCTTTTTTCTCCCATCTTCTTCTTTTCTGCTAAAAAGAGATAGCAGCGGTAAGCACCTCGCAGTGGTTTTAGGAGGAGAAATCAATTAGAGCGTGAGGAGCTCAGGCTCTGTTGTGGTGCGGACAGCTTGGCTACCTCCCTTCGGATAGTCACTCTGGGCCACGCAAGTGCATCTCTGGCATGACGCTGGGCAAATCGCCGCTTCACCACGCTTCGTTTTTCTCTCAGAAGCATGGGCAGTAATTTTCGCTCCTCACAGTTACCTTGAATGGGTGTTAAAACTCAGTCAATTAATGTCACGGGGAGACTTTTGTTATCTTCCTGTACCTTATCATTTTAATGGAAAGGGAAGAAAAAAAAACCACATTGGCATGCAAACGTCAATTGGCAAAATGTCAACAAAAGTTACTGCCGCTGCAGATGAGATGGATAACTCTTGCTGTTAAAATAATATCTGATGTTTTGCTCAGATGTCTAATGGGTTTGCTTTTTAAGCATGGATGATACAAAATATCCCCAAGGCATTATTCCCAACAAGATATAGAATCCCACTTAATGTCTATTTTTAGGATTGAATAGGTTCTGTAAAGGCTCATTTGTTTGAAGAAAAGATAGTTAATCACTTTGGTTTCCATGTGATTTTTGAAGTGAAAAATTTTGGTCATACCTCCCCTTCCTTATCTCCACTCCGTTTGGCTTGTATGTGTCCCAGAGTTGTTGCCATTTGTGTGGGTGGTGAGAAATGAAGGAATTAAATAAATGGAGTAGAACTGCTAACAGAGCAACAGTAGTTATTTGTACATTAGGAAGTGAAGTTGTCACTTCTAAGACCACCAACTTTTTCATTTCTATGAGGGTACAACTTTTAAAGGAGACCGAGTGTTATGGCCTAATTAGTAAATGTACAGGAGGAACAGCAGGATGCGGTGGTGACTGTGGAAGGGATCGCTAGAATATTATTATTATTATTATTATTATTATTATTATTATTATTATTATTTTAAAGCACAGCATTGTTTTTAGTCTCTTGAGCTAATGTTCAATTTAACTTGAATTTAAAACATGGAGTGTAGTGGATTGCAAATGACTGAGTTGGAAAGCTTCCAAAAGTCATTGAATTTCAGCAGTTTTAGTGTTCTCCGGTAAAAGAAGCAACTTGTTTTAAGCAAGCTATATGCTTGTTTCTGTGCTCTAAATAGAAAATAATGATGTTATGCATTACCGCATGAACTATATTTGGCACTCACCAGCAATATTCATTTTCTCCTGCTTCTTTCCCTTCCTCCTCCCCTCCCTCCCTCTCTCCCTCTTGCTCTCTCTCCAGAAGATGCATATATATGTCTGACGGTAATCTAGGAGGCCAAGTAACAGACCACATTCTTCTACTACTAAAATTATATGAATACCTAACACATTTTAAATCCCTTAAATTGGGATTTATGAAAGGATGACAGCAAACAATCTCCTGGCTATGCCATCGCTCAGGCAGTTACAGCTACTGCTTTGCATTTATTTGTGAAAGTCTATGTGATGGATGCACATTTGTCCTCCTTTTACCCATGAATAAACTAAGGTAAGGGACTTAAACCAACACTGGGAATCCAAAGCTCTGCCTGTGCCAGTAAAGCAAGCAGGACCCGTGGCATTGGTCTCCATGCCAGTTAGCACTTTCCTGCCCGGTGTGTGGGCATATTTGGGGGAATAACATGGTCTAGACACTGTTCCCTTTAGGCAGTGTGGACAAGGGTATTCTGTTTTGAGAGGAAGGAGAAGTATAGCTGTGTAAATGCAAGCTGTGCCACGCCACTTCTCTTAAGAGCCAGAGAGCGGTCCCTTGCCTCTTTTAATCACTAGTATTTATTTGGCCTCAGAGACTGTCCCCAGTTCCTGGAGAAGTTCCCTGAAGCTGTAGCCAGATATTGACTGTGTAATGCAAGTTAGTTAACCCTAGAGAAGTTGTTCTAAACGGTTCTCTTCCATAGGAAAATACACCTCTAACTTCTGGGAAACTTGTATTAATTGTGAGTCACAAGGGTTTAAAAAAGCAAAAGCAGTTGGCATTGAAGTGATGTGAGAAATATGTTCAAGAGCTCCTCCAAAAGGAGGAAAAAACTTGGGAGCTAAAAGCTGAAATAAGGGGCTGGGGAGTGTGTGTAGAGGTGTCTGCACATAATAATCCAGAAAAACAATGATCTCTAAAGACACCAAAAATCATTTCATTCTCTGGTGCTTATGGACCATTTTGCCTTCTTCCCCCAGTCTTTTGGTTGGTCAATACATTTCTTCCTGACTTCCAGACTCAGTGAAGGTGTTCAGAAACCTGGCAGGTAGAGATTTGGGTTCTTCTTTTCCTTGGACTACTTGTCTAATTAAGCTGCAGTCACTAATTGGATGAGGAGCTTGGAGAAAACTTTAAATTCATTCCCGGACCAGAGTCAGGCAAAGAAAGTTAATCTTTCCCGCTGTTTTTCATGCTGGTTCCTCCTTAGGTGCTTTTCTTCTCCTGTGCCCTTAGCCTGTCCCTGCTGCTCCTTAGTATTTTCTTCCTCTTTGGTTTTCCTATTGGTTCCAAAAAGTCTATGGAGTTATAATCCTTTCCCCAAGAAGAATATTAGGGTTTTATTAAGGTCTGACATCTCTGATTCTCTCTCCCGCATTCTCTCTTGCCATTTTACAATTCTGAGATGTACAAAATGTGAAAGAAGTCCCCTTTGGCTTCAACAATGATTGATGCTAGCAAGAAGCAAGTCCCAAAGTGCTAGAAATGACAAGATACATGCAAGCTGTCATCATTTAACCCTATTGCAGTTTGTTTGGTTTGGATGTTACCCGAGTAACCCAAGTTCTTCAAATTTACCCTTTGCTTGGGGGAAGGTTTAGCTCAATTTTGTGTTGTGATTCCCCGCGATGCACTCTGCAAGGGTGACAGGTAGGGGACAAACTGAGCTGGGCCATGGCTAAAAGCTTATAGCCATGGGAGACGACAGGGAAGAGAGCAAAGTGACAGGTCTAAAGAGGGCTAGGAGCTCTAGAAATCTGCTGGTGGCTTTAAACGGTTGTAGAAAGATAATGAGAGGAATGGTAAGGAGTGAGGAATCATGGATAACATCCTCCACACACATCCCTTAAACTCCCATGGTGTAAAGTCACACTGTCCTTAACTTTAGAGGACTTTTAGGAGATGGTCGTTGTCTGACATACTGAGCTGAGTGAAGGCATAGGCAGGTTTACGTGCGCTCGGGGTCCTTCCTTGATGAGTGGTTTTCTTTCCTCAAGGCACGAAGACTGACGGGAGCGAGGCACGTGCAGCCTGCAGCGGCAGGAACAGAGAATAAAAGCTGCTAATAGATGTAGTAATCGTGTATGAAGGTGTTTTTTCAATGGACCGTAAAATAATGATTTTTCATAGTCTAATTACATGGCCAGAGTTGCGGAGGTGCTGAGGGCACCCAAATTTCACAGACTCAACACAGCTGCAGCAAATTGAGCCCATCAGCTCCTTCATCTTCACTGAAAGGCATTTCCTGCTTTTTAATCACCAAAGTCCTCTGTAAGACAAACATACTCACATACATAACAAAATAGCTCTTATTAAACCAACCGATACAGATCATTTAGAGTGTTGACTGCCTCAGCCTACAAACCTTGCTTCACTCGCAGAAATTACTGCTTGCAGGAAGTCTTTAGCCTACCTAGAACATCTGAGTGCCCATTTGTCTTCAGAAAATGGATGGAAAGCAAGTGCCCAAAAGCCTTTCCACCAAATATGCTGACAACTCTGAAATGAGATTTAAGCAATTGCTGGTGACGCGGTGGTGACTCGGAGCGTGCCAATCCCATGCTCGGCTGTGCCTGGAGACAGTTCTTCCCCATTCACCCCTAGAGCTCCCGGTTTAAGATTACACCTGATTTGAAGCATCCCCTGCCTAAATAAAACGAGCCGCCTTGTGCAATGTGCAAGCACACAATAGTAATCACGGCTAATGACTCTGCTAAATGCTAGGCTGCACACACCTCCTTGTTTGGTGTTTGTTTTGTATACAGAAGGTAACATCGACTGAATAACGAGGATGCCAAGTTACAGATGGGGTTGTGGAATCGTATTTGACAGCCGATTAGAGTAATCTGACAGAAATGATGACTTAATCACCACGACAGACTCCAAATTCCCAGATAGAATTCCACCCAGGTTAATCTAATTTCCTTGCAATATTTTTGCCAGAAATAGACTCTTAGCCGGCTTGTTTTCTCCCATGCAGATGTCACATGGCTTTGACAAGAATGTAAACAGGTAGCATTATTATTGTCGAAAAGATGACTTTGAGGCTCTAAAGCTGGAGAAGATGCGTGCCTTTGAGAGGTTTTTGGGTTGCTCTGCTGTGTTTTTTCCTCTAATGAAGTTATATTTACATACAGTGGGATGTACTCAGGAAAAAGAGGGGGAAAAAAGATGTATCTAGTCAATTGTAATTCTAGGCCACGGCTCGGTCCCGCTGCTGCCCTTGACATAGCTAGCGGCCAGATTCTCATTGATTTCAGGGGGATTTGCAGGATTGCACGTTCGACAACTGTTTCTTTCCCTTTTTGGTTCCCGTGGACCGCATCAGCACCCCTGCTTGGGATGCGCCCAAGCAGAAGGGGTGACGAGCGTGGCCTCGGGCTTTGCGTGGCCTCGGTGGCAGCGGACGGAGCCCGCTTCGCTGCCAGCAAGGCACCACGCAACCTTGGGCAACAGGCATTTGCCCGCCCTCGGTTGTAAAACGGTGCCATGGCGTGTTTTGAGACCTATGCATGGAGAGCATGTATAGGAAAGGTAGGTCGTGCCGTTACTGGCTGCACAGCTGTATTCGGTAGAGCTCCATAAATATTGCCAAGTAGAGGTTGTTTCTTGCAGCCCGTACTCCAGTCTGGTTTTGATATCCCTGTTGCCGGGGGAAGCTGCTCACCCTCAGAAAGAACCCTTGCCTGAGAGCTGTGTTGCTCTCTTTTAGTCTATGGTCTGAGCATCGGATGATGTTAATGTCTATAAATTATTTGCTGCAGTTATTTTTCTTACTCTTGCCTATTTATTAATTGCAACCGTGCATTCATAAATACTGTATTTTCATAAGCAAAGCTTTCTTCAAGCACAGAAGAAAATGTTTCCTGTTTTTCTGTGTGACAGCCTGACATACTGAGAAATCACTTACCTTGAGATCCATAAGTGTATGGCTTTGTGATGTATAGCTACAATAACAGCTTTCTGATAAGACATGAAATCCTTCATTTCAGTAGATGACATGATTCTAGTGGGTGGCATCTAATTTGAAACAGGTTTATATCATCTATAATCTTTTGGAGGGCCTCAGAAAGCACAGCTATTTTATTATTTTACAGCCTGCAGTTATACAAGCAAGATATAAAACGCATAGATTATTTTCTTTTTTGCTCATTGTAGAGTGGAAGGATAGTACCTATTTAGCCTTTGTCTCTGCCCCTTTAATTTTCTTATTCACTGCACACTTCTTTGAGACTCATTCTTTTCTTTCTTTTCTTTTTTACACCTACTTTTAAATATTTTATGGGTAGAGAGCTTATAATATGTATTGTCACGGCAGTTGTCTCTAGAGGTCAGCAATGAGTTTAATAATGAGATGCGAACCAGTGACTCTGTAAAACCCATTTCAGGTTATAAATGGCATGTTTTATTGAATCTAGTGTTAAAGGTTGTTAACGTATCAGTTGGTGATGGTCAGGGTTAAACAAGCTTCAACACGAGCCCTCTCATGTTAGGAAACCGTCAGTAACGTATTTTTCCACCTTCCTCTTCACTGAAACCATATTTGTGTATCACATCCATTTTACTGTGGGTAGTCTGCAGGTTAAACTCTCCAGGCCTGATCTGAATCTTTTATTAGTTTTGCACCAATATAATTTTGTTAAGCGCAACGGCATCACTCCTGACTTCGCTTGCTGGTGCAAAGAGAATTTGGACCGTGGGGTTTTAGCAGTAAACTTTGAAATCAAGTCAAAACTCAATTGAAGCGTCTTATTAAATCTTGCTTCTTGCTTTGTGAATGTAAGAGATTACTGACAATGAACTTGGGGTAATTATGTATAACAGAAGAGGATGATTTCTGATGTGGTAACTGTGTTTGTCAGTTAACACTGATCTTTGTGTTGTGACCACGGGGCTGCAAAAATAACTTCTTCACATGAATTTGGTCTAAAGTTGGCTTCTCTGGTTCAGGCAGTTTGAAAAGTGAAAAGCTTGTAACATTGTTAGAATAGCCTTTATTCAAAATATCTCCACTTAGGGGCACATAAATGCAGCTAGAAAGAGCAATAGATACTCTGTCTATGAAAGGTCTGGATTTGAGTTGGGTTTTTCTTCTATAGCCTGCATATTCCCAAATTTACAATACTCGATTTTCTTTCCTCTATTTTCTCACCACTCCATTGCTCCTCAGAGACTTCAATACCTGCAACGGGCTCATGGAGCAAGTTACACCTTTTTTCTTCTTTCACTTTTTGCTTACTGAATGGACATGCTGCATCACATTCCCACAAATTTAAAGTCTCCTGCGGTGCCCAATGTTTTGTTGATGCCAGGATAAACTAGATAAGCACTAGCTAAAGAAGATAGAGTACAATAAAAGTTCCCTTTTTTCTATAAATTAGATCGAATAAGAGTGGTGGCAGACAAGTGCTGGGCTATTAAAGTCCATTTGGGAAACAAATGATTCAAAAAGAACAGAATTGTTGAAACTGAAGCAAATTTATGCATCCTGCACCTTGTGGCTTCGCCTTTTCCGTAGGGCACAGTGGGGAGTTTTGCAATCAGTGCAAGGAATGCATTGATTTGCAGGGCCAGGGAGCGATCTTGACTTTGAGTAAATCTTACGGAAACTTTCACAGCAATATTTTATATTTTCTAAAGAATGTAGCAACTGTGTCCCTGGAAGTTAAGTGACTTCACCAAAAACAATGCAGATTTGGTTTTCTGTGCTGCTTTGAAAGCACATTTGAAATGAGTGCATGGATCTTCTCTCCTGCTCAGCTGTTTTTGTTTCCCAAACTTTGCCATAATAGTCTTTTATAAAAAAGAAATGAAATTGCCTTTGACATTTTGAGGCAATACTCGGCTCTGCTGCACTGAAAAATGATACAAAAGCAGAAAGAGCATAGATTTTTTTACCTGCTCACGTGAAATGGTGAGGAATTGCTGAGGAGAGAAAAGGCAGTGGCCCTGCTGCTGCCGGAAGGTTTGTGCAGTCAAATCCCAGCAATCCTGCAGAGCCCTATGAAAGAAAATAAAAGTGGGGGTTTTTGCAAGCTTAAACATCTCCCACAATGAAACTCAATGTGAGGTCAGTTCTGAAGGCTTTTGAGAAGCTGTAGAAAAATTTCCCTGAGTCCATCACAGTGGACACGTGGCTGGCTATAACCAGTGTCCAGTGGAAAAGCCAGACACTCTGATCAGAGGGAGCTCAGCTGCTGTGGTGTTGCTATTCCTGAAGCAACAGAAAACACCCTTCATAAAAATTTTGTTGGAGTTATCAACAGTTCAGTGTGGGGGGAGCATCACTGAGTAATGAAAGCTGAGGACACACCGTACCGAGTGTGCCAAGGTAGGATGCCACATGATGGTCAGCATAGCGTGCTGCACACAGGGATTGGTTTCTTTTGCAGTAAGAGACACGTGAATGGAGGAAGAGGCTGAAAAGGAAAAAGTATTTGGAGTTTTTATGGAAGCCAGAATTCTGTCATGTTGTGATGGAAGCTTTATGAATGAATGTATATTGTATTCTTAAAAAAAAAAAAAAGAAAAAAAGATGAGTTACTAAACAGTTATAGGAAGCTATTATAGGAAGCATGAGTCCCTTCCTCTTCAGTCCTGAAAGAATCACCACGGTTTTTTAATTACAAGCAAAGTTCATTTGTCAAACTCAACTCCTCTGAGTATGTTTGAACTGCTTGCTAGCTCTTAAATTACTTGAAAATTCCATCTCAGTTTTGGCAGTGGTTGTGCTCAAGGAAAAAAAAGTTGGTAAAACAGAAACCAAGCATGCCATAAACTAATGAGGGCTGTAACTTTAGAGGTCTTCTGAAACTAGATGCAGCAAATTAAAGTTTTATGAGTCCTGTGGGCCCAATGATCTACTTTTTTTAATCTTCCTGGTTATAAAATGCTCCTTTACCATTTTATTTTTTCTTAAAAGCCTATAATACAGTGTTATTTTGAATTTATATCATTTCATCAAGTTTAATATTAATCGTGTATCTTTTTAGCCCTTCATTAAAAATGTGATTCTTGATTTTTTATGACTATCCAACCTGCCTTACTCTTTTTCATTTTTGTTTTTAGATGCATCATCCTATTCAGATGAAACCCGCAGATAGTGAAAAGTCAAATGGTATGTGTTTAATTTATTTTTACTTAATGGTGACTCTCTTTAAACTAAAGCAAACACAACCTTGCGAGAGTTTTTGCTTTACTCCTGGTGTGGTGAAAACGATGAGGTAGTTTCCCTACTCCTGAAATGTTGGGGAAGATGTTGACCTGCTCTGAACTCCCATTTATCCTCTGCTTTAAAGAAGGAAGGAAATGTTCTGAAAAATGGTCTTCCTTGTACCCACTGTATGTCACGGCCTACCTCACTACATACATCTTTCCCTTGTGTTCTCCTAGCAGCAAGGTGATGGGGAAGCACCTGAATTAATAAGATGGAAATGAAATTATAATGGTGAAAATAAAAAAGGAAAGAAACAAAAAACAGTCCTGTGTTAACAAACCATGTAAGCAGCTGATGGGCCTTAAACATTTGCCTAAACTTCCTTTTTTCCTTTTTATAGAATGATGCTATTCTGAATCTGAGCCAAATTTAGGTTTTAATCATATGCTTGGTTCTGAACTGGGAAACCCACCTTGCAGCTTTCTGTATACTTATTCCTCTCAACGACTGTAAAATGAATGCTATAAAGACAGTAATATCTATTCAGAATACTAGGGTACTGCCTAAGTGGATGTATATGACATGCAAAATAGACAGCATGCTAAATCTATTAAACATGCCAGGTTTGTATATTCAAGGAAATAAGATAATCGGATGGTAACGCAACCTGGCTGTGTGTGATTCTTTAAAAATATATACATGTGTATATTTTGCCCCTTGATTTGTTCCTGTAATTTTCTAAAATATATGTTAAAGATATCATCTGCCTTCTTAGATTGCAAGAGCTTCATTTTCCCATAAGGCCCACATAATCAGAGCTGGTTCCTCCAACAGGCATCTTTGCACCTCATTAATTAGTAATCAGGGCAGAAGCCGTGCACTTAGAGATCTACATACCTGCAAATGTAAATTATGATTGGGCTCTAAATCTCTCCGCAAGGCTTTTTTAAGGCTTCTTTTTTGCTAATTGTAGTGCATCCCATTTTCAGGCTTCTCCAAGGATTATAAAGTTTGGAAGGAAATTAAAACTTCACATTATGCTAAGTTTCCTATTATGACAACTTTCAAAACAAAACTGGCCACAAGCACAGGAAATTTGAGCCATGACCCATTTGTAAGGGAATGGCGTTCTCTCTCTTGGGTTGAGTTTTAGCAGTGATTTCTCACTGTCTTTGAATGCTCAGAAGAGAGGCTGAGGCACCTGCATGGGCAGAAGGACAGAACTTTTCAGGCCTCACTGCTGTAAAAGAGAACTTTGCAGTTGGAATCCAGACTCCGCTCCCTAGTATTTATTGTGCTTGCAGTGGGCACCATTTTCCCTTAGGTACGCCTGGACCCTCTGAACTAAGTATAGCCTCTGTGGGTGCTTCTTTCAAAGACAAATTTCACCTCAAGTTCCTTGGCAAATTAGAAAAGTAAGAGGCAATGAGCCCAAATTGACTCCCAATGAGTTAGTTGTTCATTGCCTAAAGTTTTTTGTCCTAAAGGAGGTTGAACATATTGGCAAAGCGCTATGGGAAATTGTGCAAATTCTGTATTGCTCTGCAAATAACACCTGCTTGGAAAGCAGAGTAGGTTAGCTCCTTGCTGCTGCTGTTAGACCAGGGTTATCTGCACAACAGTCCTGTCTGCACTGTGGGAATACTCTCTTATTTTCTTGCACCTATCCCTCGCATGAAAATCACAAGGGACTGGCTTTTTTTGCTTTTTTTCCTTGCCTTTCTATGTAGTTTGAGGAAAACACATTGACAGATCAGAGGTTGCAATTGTCAAATTAAACACTTTTTTAAATTTAGACTCCTGGAGGGTGTAGGTACTTCTGATAGGCGTGTTCTGGGGTTGGTGAACTCTTCTTTTTTAATGACTGGGGAGACAGAAGACAAACTAATATCATGATAATGGTAACAATGGTACAACTCCTTGGAGAGATGGGGCGTAGACGTGGGATCCATGGAGGAGGTGAGAGTTTGCAAGCAGCTTGCAGAGCCAAAAAGAGAAAGAACAGCAGCATGGGGGATGCGGAGGCCTGTTTGGCACGTGTTTCCCATATGCTTCAGGCTATCCATCTGAGGAGGTATATAATCTGTGCCAACAGCAAATTGTAAACTGTACCTCTTCAACCAGATTGGTAAGTTCAAAGGGGAAAAAAAAGAAGGCATGCTAACACATCTTGGTTTTCATCATCTGTGATGTTTGAGCTTTTGAGGAATGCTTGAAACCCTTTGATTTCTGAATAGTGGGAGGATCCCACTACATTTTATAGGTGAAGTGGTGTTTCTCAAGTTTCAAAGAGGTTAAAGAAATTCTCTTGGTCAGAATTTCCAGATAGCTTGTGGAAAGGTATGTAGGAGAGGTTGAACACTCATGACAATTCTGAGCTTGCCCGTGTTTGTGAAGACTTGAGAGACCTGTTCATGTTCCACAGGGAGGAAGGAGAGGTCCTCTCAGTCATCTTACAGACATTTTCAGAGAACAGTATTTGCTGTGTGATAAGATGTCCCCTCCCTGTCTTGAGTCCCTTCCAAAAAGGTTTGAAGGAGCGTCCAAGCCCAGGAGTATCAGGATGAAGTGGTCCTCGTTCTCCATCACTATTCCTGTCTTTAGATATATGCATCACTTCAGAAACCTGTCCCTTAGCACAAAAGGCCAAGGTCACCTCGTGGAAACTGGGAGATGGGTATGGAAGAGGCACCTACTGCACATGTTTGACTAAGTGCCTGGGCGCTTCTGCAGGATTGGGACTTCATTAGCAACCTGAAGATCTGTTTTCTTCTGGGTAGGAACTGGGTGGCTGATAGATCTATGCAATCATCTCCATTCCTTCCCGGCGTACAATATCTCATGTGTCTGAGTCATCTCGCTGCTCATGCAAATGAAGAAAAGTTTAATTTCTTCCACCAAGCTTTTAGCAGCAAGTGTTGATGGGGAAAGACTTGCCTTTAGATCTAATTAATTTCTCTACCCGGGAGGATTCTGAAAAGTTTTTTATTGTTCAGAAATGAAACATCCCTAAAAGATTTTCAGATGATGAATTTTGTAGTGTGTCCTGGTCTGGTCACCCATTAGGTCTAGTCTGACCACCTTTATATTGCTAGGTGGTTATTTTAACCTATCTTACAAAGTTTTGGTTAAGGATTACCTGCCAGAAAAGGACGGTTTGAAGGCTCCACTATTGCTAGATTCCTCTCTACTGTTAATCACTCACAGTATTTGTGCATTTAAGGATATTTTTCCCTTTTGTCAAACAAAGGGAGTCCCTATATCCTAATGCCAAAAAGCACATAAATACATGCTTGACTCTAAGTTGTCTGTGGTCATTAACATGCTACAATTTAGCAAATACTTTAATGTGTCTTGGATCAGGATTTGAAAACAGTCAATACTTTCAGGCGTATATCCTGTGGACAGTTTGCTCTTAAATGGATCAAAGCATCACCACTTCAGGGAAAATGACAACATTCTCTATTTAAAAAAAAAGGGGGGGGCGGGGATAGCTGAGTGATCTTATAATTTATTTTTATTTACTTTATTAGCTAAAACTTGAAAAAATAATTTTGAAATTCTAAGTGGCACAACTTTCCCGATTTGGAGGGAGTAATTAAATGCCATATGTTAGCACTAACACATAGAAAAGTTGATAATTAATGCAGGCAGCTCCAGATCCAGGTGTGACTTTGACAGATTGTATGCAAGGGGTTTTCACAGGCTTACAAATCGGGATAAAAGTCTGTTTTCCCCCTCTTCCCTTCTGGATGAAAAAAAAACCCAACAAAAAAAAACATTTATACATAATTAACTATTTCTTGATTTGCTCAAAAGAGAAGGCAACTTCTGGATGGAAAATGCACTCTTTAACTAACTGGACTCCTCAAAAATGTAAAATGAAGGGATATAATTTTGATTTTTCAGGACAGAATTTGGGGAGTTTAGAAGAGAGAAAAGGAAAGTTTGCTGCATCTTCAGGGAGATTTCCCATGATTATTACAGAGTTTAATTCTTTTGTAGCATACAGAAAATAATCTCTACTCCTTTATTCTCCTGGGTTAGCACAAGCTATCTAACACAGCCTGCAAGAAATGCTCATTACTGAAGCAAATTGAGTAAAGCTAAAAAATTAGACTCTTCAGGATGTTATTCTGCAAGTTGGATGTAGTGCTGTCAGAAGGCAGGAGGCTCAATTTGAAAAAGGCCCCCCGCCCCCGCAGCAGAGGCAGACTTCATCTCAGATAACCTTTGATAGCTAATGTGACGCTCTGGATTCGAACACGATACCTAGGCACCTGTGCTAGTAGTGATTGCAGAGCTAGAGTCAATGGAGTTATGAGAACAACTCATCTCTTTTAAAAATAGGTATCTGCACCTCGTCACACGGGGTTCCTGCGTTCGGGCAAAAGATTCCCACCCCAAATCCAGCAGGCTTAGCGCTGGTTGTGTCGCACTAACTGCCTGGGCAGCATAGCTAACCTGCGTTTGTAATATGTTTGGATGGATTAGAGGTGAACCCTGTAATTAGTTAATCAAGATAGTGTGCAGTTTCACACCTTCCTTCATGTAACTAGAAGTTCAGACCTTGTTTACTGTGACCTTCTGACTGCTTCTGCTCCATCAATGAGGGGTACTCAGCCACGCATTCCACTAGCTGCTTACGGATGGTTGTATCTACTTCATGCCCCCAGAGTAGTGCAAAACAGCCAGAAAGTACAACTAGGTCTATGAGCAAGGTTCAAAAATAATAATATCAAAAGCTCGCCAAAAGATTTTCATTAATTTTCTGGATTTTGAATTATTGAAGCCTACCCCTAGTGTGGGGGAGAGAATTATAAAGCAGCAGTGAAATGCTTGAGATATGTGCACACAGGTGCTGACCCTCGTGCCCTGTTATCCTTCCCTCCAGCCTTCTCCTTTGCCTGCTCTCATTGCCCAAAGCACTTGCAGCTCCCAAACTTTGTCCAGTCCCTCAGAGCTCTTTTGTTCCCCCTGTCCCTGCAGCTGGAGCTCAAGACATCTATGTGTTATCATGATGACCAAGTTTTGGGAGTTGCTGGAAGGTAACAGCCATATCTACTGTCTGTAGCCGGGGGGAGACTCCTATGAAACAAGCCATTCCCTCTTGCTGGGAGAGGTGAGATCAGTCACTCTTTGGAGGAGCTGATCTCTTGGCATTGACAACAGCCAACCGATAACATTTTAGCTGGGACTAAAACTGGAGACCTAAACTGCAGATGACTAAAGTTCAGCAGGATTTCTTTAGACTGCCATCCTTTCTCCAACCAGCAACAGGTAGCGCCTTTCCCAATCTCGACGCTTTGTTGGGTTGCATGCATTTAATGTTGGGCTCCTCATTTTACAGTCTATGGGAGCAACCCAACATGCATAGGCAAATCAGCAGGCTTGGCCGATCAAAAGGGAAGTTTGCTAACCTCTAAATAGGTTTGACCCATACTTCTTGCAGTCCGTTGTCTGTTTGATTCTCAAACCATGCCTGCATTCATTTTAGAAGGAAAGGAGAGAAGTGGCTGAACAAAAATGCAGAAACAAATCCAGACAGCCAGTCTTACAGAGCTGAAAAAGCATTCCTTTCTCTACGTGATAATGTACCGTTAAAAACTCTTTCAGCTTAATAATATCAGATGTTCTATCAGATGGAGCGAAAACATGTCATTTTGATCCTGACAATTGTCCCTTTAAATGTTTTTTATGCTGGGCCCTTAGCCAAAAAAAGAATAGCAATTTTCTTAAGCTTCAACACTGATCAGCAATGACTAATAGCACTGAATGCAGAGCACGTCATCATATCAATATGTTTTCTGTACTCTGAGCATTCTTCATGAAATCTACATTTTTAAGATGTACAGTACACAGGAGCTGGATGTTTAATTTACTATAAAATCACCCTCAAGCTGAAAACCTGCAAATCATGTTAGTTAAATGGCATATTTATAGGTTTACTACTGAAACTGAAAGAGGCCGGTGGGGAGTTTGTCGTCTGCTACTCTTTGGAAAATTAAAACAAAGCCTTCCTGTTTGCATCTCATTTCTTTTGAATCTCCATGTGACTTTCTTTGGTTTGAGTCTTTGTTCTTGCACCTAAGAAGGACTCCAGAGACCTCCTTTGGAATGGCATGGCAGGCATTTGTCCAACTCAGCCAGCAGCGATTTTCAAGACAGGGTTGGGATCCAGTCACCCTTAGCGTAGACCTGCACGCTGTATTTCAAGCCTAAAATCAACCCAAATTTAAACTGGCTGGTACTAGCTGACACACAGGCAGGAGCTAAGGGGTTCGTAACCCAGAGCAGAAGGCAGTGCTTGGACCCATGCTTGGCACCAAGGCTTACCCCAGCCTGATCTCGGTTTGTGGTATGGAGAAATCCATACCTGGCTGCCCAGCTGGGTCCCTTGCCTCATACCCTTTCCTACTGCCCTGTTGTCGAAGGGACAGGCTGGCCAGGGACCTTCCTCAAAGAGATTACTCAAGACAATATAGGAATTGCAAGCAGCCAAGTTACAGGGATCCTTTCACCAGCAAAAGTGACTACCTAGACTCTCCTTGTGGCTGTGAGCAAGGCAATTCAGTTTTACCATCCTTAAAATAATTATTAGCAGCATCAAGGCCAATTATAGATTATGAATCAAATGTAAAGTTTCATTGTAGGACATAAATATATATATATACATAAATACACACACATATATATCTATATATAAAAATCCCAACTTGCAGGTCTTATTTGCAATCCCGCATATTCAGCTCCTGATCTGTATATAACTGGTTCATCCCGTGCATTCATCACTTGTTAATCCTTTCTGGAGGGTTAACCTGCATGTGGAACCTCAATATAAAGTGTGAATGAAAATGTTGAGTCTTGAGGAATCTCTGCTGAGGAAAACTTTTTCTCCTGGGTGTTAAATTCACGCCAATTTTCTTGCAAGCTTGTAGAGTGAGAAGCTGGGATTGTAGGAGCTGGTCTCTGCTTTAGATTCTGAAAAATGCATGGTCTTGGTGCTTGCTTGTATGAAAGCTACAAATACTTTTTAAAGTCGGCAATTCTAAGGAAGAAATTACTTCAAACCCCTCTCATGATCAATAAACATGAACCTCTTCTTTTTATTGTTGAAATTATTAAATGCACTTAAAGTGTTGAAGTATAACACAAATAAAATCCTATGAAAATAGATGCAGTTTCTTCTTCCTCAGCTGCAGTTTATTCCATTTGGCAAACTCATCCTAGTACAGGAGAGAGAGTTGGGGAGCAAGGGAAGATTTTTTTTTTTTTTGTAAGCCCAGAAATGAAAATACTTCATTACAAAAATAATTTGCACAATAATAGAAATAAGTAAGTGCACTGCAGATTCTCTGGAGTAAAGCTTTCCTTCTCTCTTTGCTTCCCCGCAAACTCTGACAGTCTGCTCATTAACAGTGAATTGGATTTACATGCCATTTCAAGAGAAGAAGAAAGCACTGGTGTATATACTGTATAATAAGCACTTAGATTTTTAGTTTAATATAGATTGGAGGGTATGTTCACATTTTTAAGTCTTTCCAGGGTGAATTAAGTTTTGATGACCTTTTTCGTTTTTGGCAAGACTCCACAGCTTTAGACCTGTAAATTTGAGTTTGATTAACAGGACTGTGTGCGTCCTGCTGCAGCAGTCCAGCTTTTGCTGATTTTGGTGACTATGCAGGCAGGAAATAGTCTACCAATAATTCAGGTAAAGCACCTTTTTCATGTTTTTTTGCAAACTCAGCATCATTACGAATCAAAGGATTTGGCCCTGGGAAAGCATTATGCAGCCCCCTTGTTAAAGTGATGCCCTGGAATATGCCTTGTGTCTTCCCGAAGGGGAGAAGGCTGTGGCAGTCTGAAAAAAAAAAAGCAGGAAAATTTAATGCATTCTTTTTCCAGAGCAGTCGTTACACATCTGCCTTTCGAGTGCCATGCATTAAGTTGGCTGAAATTGAAAGCTCAGATAGGAGCTGCTCTCTCAAAACACTTCTCAGGAATATTTTTCATTAGCTCGTATCATTACGTGCACAATCCCTTCTTCACCCTCACCCCCGTCATGATTTCTTTCATACATGAGGGAGGTGAGGGAATTTATCTGAATTAAAATCTATGCAAAGATATCTTTAAAAGTCTCTCTAACAGAGGACGCTTTTCTTTTAGAAGCCATGATGGGGAGGCATATGCAGAATGACTAAGGCAGCCAATTAGTATGTTATATAAACAGCAAGCACCACTAGAAAAAGGAGAGAGAGAAAGAAAAATGAGAGATTTGGGGTGGGGAAGGAAGGGGGGATGGGAGGTTGTAAGTATAAAGTGTTTGCCTTAGGACTTGTCTTCAGTTACAGAGCCAGACTCACATGACTGGAGCTTGGTTTGATGTGGTAATGAAGCATTGATCACAGGAAAAAGATGAAATGGCCTTTGCTCATTCATTATTTTTATCTTCTAGCTGTGGAAGACAGAAAATTGTTCATAGGAATGGTTTCGAAGAAGTGTAATGAGAATGATATCAGGGTGATGTTTTCTCCGTTCGGCCAGATAGAAGAATGCCGAATCCTTCGGGGACCGGATGGGCTGAGCAGAGGTGAGTGTGCAGTCTGTAAAGTCTCTTTCCTTAAGTGCTAATTGGGAGCTATATGTCACAGCCAAGGTAGGCATAGCCGCTGTCTGCAGCTAGAGGTTACGCTGTAATACGTCCCACGTGATGAAGGTATCCACATGAACTTTTCACAGTGACTGAAATTATCACCTTTTATTTCCAGTGTCAGAAAGGTCTCGGTGCCAGCATATTAACTTGTGTTATCGCCCTGTTTGTCAGCTGGAAAGGTTCCTTTGCACCCTGAGAAAACACCCTCAGTTTTCTGCTCTCACAAAATCAAACATCCTTCCCTGACCCCATTTCTGCTTTGTAGCTTAAGGCCAAAAAAAAAAAGGACTGTAAATGACTGCTTGAAGGCATACAGGGTTATGGGAACTGGCCCACGTTGTAGCACTATATCTCCTCCATTCCAGTGTTTTCTATAACTATATGCAAAAACATAGGTCTGCTGTAACTGAGAAACAAAGAGGTTAGCTTGAACCGAAGAGCATTGCCTGGACAAAAGTTTCTAAAAAGAGCTTGTAAATCTCGTGCCTCTATCACAACCCAAAAACCAGGACAGAGGTGTTAAGCAGCACCACTGAGAGTGGTCAAGCAGCTGACCTGAAATTTGGGAACGAAGTGCAGCACAGACTTCAATAGCCGGTGATCCCTTTTGAGTGCAAAAGTGCCTTTTGGGGAAAGGCCCTCTGAAAACATATTGGAAAGAAAAATAGGTGTGTATTGATGACCCAGGCTGCATATTAACTCCATGGTATATGGTCCTGAGATTATTCTCAGAGCATGAACCTTCTCAAAAAGCCAGTGGCAGGTGGAAAAGAAAATAGCGATAGTCCTGTCTGTCAGTGCGGAAGGATGCTGTGGTACTAGCCATGGCCATTTGATGGCACGGGGAGTAAAGTAATTTTAAGTGTGGAGCTGTGAAAACATCACTTCTGTTTCTATAGAAAAAAAAAATACATAGAAAGCACAGTTTATGCATTTTATTACATTTTCAAAAGGCACAGAAAAAATAATAGTACCCATTTTGCATATAGATATAGGTATAGATACAGATATTTTTCTTTACTTTTGGATCTACTTGTTTCCAGTAGGCTACAGGATCAGCAGTATTTTTGCAACAATTTGTGCGTGGGGAGTTCTGTTTTGAGTGCAGCCCAGCTTCTTTAAAATGCCTACAAATTTCAGCAGGGGAAGTTGCAGGTATTCCTATATTTCATGGCGCTGCTTGAAAGCACTTACTAACTTCTGAATAATAAGGACTTGTTGCAGAGACACTCTGACAATAAAGAGGGAGCTCCAAGAAAATTACGCACTTATGTTTATGCATGCTTAGTCTGTGATCCCAAAACTTTTGGGGCTGGGATGCAGCAGTCCCTTCAGGCAAGGAGAGCCTCAGGATCATGGCTTTTGCCTTGGGGAAGACTGGGGGAAAGGTCTGAGGTTGGTTCCTGCAGCTCAGTAATGAATGTTAACTGATGGAGGCGAGTGCTATCATTATCCTTCTAGAGCCAACACTGAGGCAAAACAGATATTTCTGATTTTCACTGGTTTCACTTTGTAAGTAGCACAGGGAAGCGGTGATGGAAGACACAAGTGGGAAAGGAGCTAAGTAACTGCTGAAATAACAAGATCTAGGCATCAGATGTTTTGAGCCCCCAAAAGTTTTTTCTTGAGTCCTCAGTATCACCCAACAAAGAAACGGATCTTTCCTGGGATCCCTAGAAATCCCACTGTGTACTTGCTTTTATTCAACAGACGTTGGGCATAGTACGAGCATAGAAAGGCTAACTACGAGATCCAACAGGGTGAGTGAGGTTGGTGGGGTAGTTCTGTTCTGCCGTAAATAGCAATCTCACGATAATCAGAAGCTGAGATTTTTAAGCCATGTCACCAGCGTATCAGGCAGGGCAGTGTCATCTGCCGGCCAGCAGAGCCATAGAGTTACTGTGCTGCTTTCTCCTGCTGGAGGCTGAAGATCTCAGGCCAGGTAGGTCACACACCAATAGTGGTAGCAGAGCTGTATCCTCTCTGCCGCTCAGGTTTATTTTGGTCACAATCACGACTGATACTCTATCACGCCCTCATGCATCATGCCTTGTTAAACTTGAATTGCTTTCTACACACCCATGTTGACACTTGAAAATGAGTTCAGCTGTGCCACCCAGGTTTTCAGGCAGATGTTTATCAGCTTCACAAAACCACCACTCCATGAGAGAAGGCAAAGTGTTGGGAAAATAGTTGGCATGGCAGTTGAAATGAAAGGTGCTAAAGGAGATTTGTAGTGGAGGGAGCTTGGCTGAAAAAGCACAGGGTGAAAAGCTGCTTCACTAAAGCAAGAGGGAGAACTTATACAATTAAATTTTGTAACGAGTTCCAATACTTAATGTGTTTTAATTCATGTTACTCTTTCCAAGATGTTAATTCCCACAAACAGTATTTGTTTTCCCAGCACCCGTCCGGATGTGCTTTCCTCCTAGACACAGAGGGGTGAATGAAAAACAGTCACTGTCTCAGGAAAGCATTGTCCTCACCATGCCAGAGCCTTTGGGAACTTGCAGCGCTCACAGCAGTGAGATGGAAATATGGTCCAATAAACTCTGTTTGGCATCTCTTTTCAATTGCACAACAAGTGCACATCATGGTATCTTGGACGAAAAGAGCTTGAAAAGTATATTCATAGGTGTTTATGCCAACTTTTGAGCTTTGTTAAAGGGTCCAGGCAAATAATCTTTACTACCAGCAGATAGTTGCAAGGAATAGCTCCAGATTACACTGCTCAGTAGAACAGCTTTGGTTTGTGCTGCTTTGTTTTTTCCGTAGTAAAGAGTAAAAAGGTTTCAGTTGACTTTTAGGCCATGCTACAACAGCAACCTTACCACTAGTATGGTAACAGTCTGCTGTCAACTCATAGGCGAGACGTAGGGTTGTAGTGTACCACATGGCTCCAGTAACAAGGAGAAATCCCGTCCTGTGGCATCAAGGGAGTATGTAACACTTGGTGATGAGTGTGATATAAGTGCTAAGATAAAGAGAGAGAGGGAGATTGAACTGGTTGTTTCTATTGTAGTTTCTAGCCAAGAGTTGACAGAACTTTAATAAAGTCGCACCCATTGCTGTCACTACTGATAATGGACCATCAGCATTTCCACTCCAAATTCCTACTGTCAGCTGTTTGAAACTCATCTGTAAAATGAGACTAAAATAATGATACAAAGCTCCAGTGGTGGAGCAGTATATTTTAAAGAAACCGAGATTTTTTTCCTTGAGTCATTTTTTTCCCCACTGTTGTTCACTCCTGCATCTAAGAAATAATTGTTGTTTTTATCTGTAACTTGTTATATTCTGGCCAGCTACAAGAAATAGGCAGCAACCAAAAGGCATTGCCTTCCAAAGGCTCTGGGATAGTCCCTGTGAAATTAGTTGGCTGGCAGAGAGTAATTCCTAGCTGTAAAAAGTATTAAAAAATAAAAATACCCTGTTGGCTGTAGAGATGAAGAAACCAGGGATGCAACAGACATGGAGGCTGGCCTTCGCTTTAGCAGGGTTCATGGGACTATCTAAAGAAGCTTGCCACTGCCTGTACTATATTCATTATTCAAAAAGAAGGATTCAGCCTGCAGGGTTGTTTAATCCAGCACTTTTTCTGAAGAGCTAAGTATGCTTTACAAAAATTCATGATTGTGATATCATGTGCTAAGCTTCATTATCATGAAAAAGCAGAAGTGAACTGCCTCAGATGATTAAGATTTTAAATCACTTATTGTAAACGGCTTAAGGAAACTTTCAGACCTCCTGACTCCTAGCACTATGTAATGTCTACACGACCACAGATGCTAACACAGCCAGCCATGCAAAAATAGCCAGAAGTACCCGAGATTGATTTGTAGCTGTGCCACTGATGTGCTGTATTGACCGTAGGTGAGTTGGTCTCTCATCATATCTCTGTTATCCCATTCCTTAAAATAAGGATAGCAATGCTCCTCTACCTTTGTAAAATGGTTTTTTTTAGCTCAGTGGATCAATATCTCTGTATCACTCTAGGAATTATTACCATCCATAATGATGATTAAAAAAATCCTCTTATCCTTATCACAGGAGCACCACACAGCAAATTATTCTGCTGTATTGCTAAGTGCAGATTTATATAACAGATACCAGAAAGAAGTCAACTGGGTTAATGGCATGCACTAAAAATTCCTGCTAATAACATGTACAGTCAGTTGGATATGGCATGAAAATTGTGGGAAAGCTCAAAATGCATATTTCTACATCTTCTAGGCTCCTAATTGTATGATTTTTTAACAAAACATCACCAGGCACATGGGACAAGTGAACATTTCTGCAGACATTGATTACAAAGATTATTTTTTTTTTTATCTTTGCTTTAAAAGCAGGTTAGAAATGGCATGGAGAGTTATATCATGGTCAGGCAATTTAATTTCATGAAAATCCATTCATAACTTTCAGATTCAGGGGTTTTCTTGATGAATTAGTAAAAGAAAATTAGTATTTGCATCATGATTAATTGCAGTGAAGGGTAGGTGAGGAGGTTTTATGCCTGTTTGGTTTTCCTTATGGATATTTACTGCTCCTTTCTGAGCTAAAGTAACATGAAGTGCCAGCCATGGGAACAGCCTGGATTAGGGGCCACCTTCTGACTTGTGTGTAAGTGATGGGAAACAAGGACAGTGGAAGTGCTGTATTTTTAATTGCTCTTCAGAGGCACCTCCATGCCTTATTTCTTTTGCTGTAATGTGGTAACATTTTAATTTTTTCCAATCATTATGGCACATTTAATTTTCTTTTTCCCCTGCTGAAACTCTTTTGAAGCTGGGAAGGAACAAACACATACAAGTGACCAGTGTCTCTGTGCTGGCCTTTGGCCAGTAACTACATCTCAGATTTCCATTACTGCAGCTTTGCAGCATCCCTCCCCAGAGGGAAGTCTGAAATGAAATAATAATTACAAGGGTTTTTATTCCAACAGAGGGTCATCGAGGCACTGTTAGAGAGTGTGGTCTTTGGTACCCATCTGATTCTGGTTTTGTGTACATTTCAGTTACTGAAGTCTGTACTTTGCAGGGTGGTTAATTGACTGTCCACTTAGAAATGCTTCGAGGGAATGGTGAACTTCAGGAAATTTAAAATCTAGACTCTGTCATCTGGTCAATAGTCAAGAGAAGTCAGTAAAGCCAAAGACATGAGGCATGTTTACAGGACGTGCCTCTTGTTACATTTATGTGTCTGATATGCATAAACTAAAGAGCTTCACTGTGACTTTTTCAAAATGCGTTACTTTGGGCTGAGTTGTTGCACTTGGTCTCAGACCTGTTGTTGTGTGTCTTAAGCAATATCTAATGACCAAATGTCTGTACCATAAGCAATTTGATGTCTGAATTTGTAGCTGAAATGTATTTTAACCACTAAGACAGATTTTTGTGTGATGTCTTCATTAGAAGGCTGTTTCCCAGGCTGTTCCTTCCTTCAGACTGTGCTATATTAGCACTGTGTAAAAAAGGGAAAGTCTACTTTGCAATCTCAGCTAGAAATATTTTAACACAACTAGAGCTTATTTTTATCACTCTTCAGTTTCCACAGCTTTTTATTCAAGCCTTATCTTTTCTTTAAATAGAGGCTTTCATCTCAGAGGATCCCAAATACTTCTTGCAGGAGTATGTTGGCAGCTTTTCACTATTGTTTCTTCACAGTCATTGAAGAAAAACCTTGTTTACAGTGAACTAGGAAGGTGTAGTGCAACCATTACACCACCAGCTGCGCAGCCATCATACGTAGTACTGCGATTGCTTGGATGACTTTGAAAATCTCTTGAGGCTTCTTCTGTGTCAGAGGGGTCACTGTATGTGGGTTTTTTTAAGTTGATTACATCTGCCTTTCTTTCATCTCCAGAACTTTAAAGCCACAGTTTTAAACTTCCATTTTTAACTCTAGTCCTGATTAAAAAAATGTCAAGGGGTTTTGCATCTCCCTTTGGCTTCACTGAGGGTTTGGGGGCTTTAAGACCTCTGGTAGACCACAGTAGTTTTATGTGGAAGGTTTCTTCTGTAGGTATGAAATCAGACACCTTACCTTGAGGCTTCCATACTTAAAAATGTTCTACTTCACTTGCAGCTCGCAAGTATTGATGTTATGTTAGACTGTGCATGAACTGCTGACTGAACGTTTCAAAACAGTCTATGAAAGCCTGAGATGAGAAGAATCGAGTGAAGCGGGAGCTGAAATGGAGCAGTGCTGAGCTTTTTTAAATATTTCAAATAATTGAATCGCTGGAGCAGCAAGCCCTAGGTTTGGGACAGCACAGGTCAAGGAGGAAGCTTATCAAATTTCACAGCCTCTTCAAAATTCTCTTTCAGTTTGGGGTGGGAGGGGGGTTAGGACCAACCCTGTGAGTTTAGATGTTCTCTCAGCCGAGATGGCAAATGTGATAATGTGCTCCAAAATACCTTCTGTGACAGGGCTGGGTGCTTCCCTCTGATTCTGCCTGCAGGAGGAAATTACTTCAAGCAGCCTTTCCCCAGTCTATCATTTATCTGGTGTAAGGGGCGAGAAGGCAGCCTTGGAGAAACAACTAAAACTCATAGACCTCCTTTCTCCCTCCCCTTTTGTTTCTGTTAGTGACCCCTGACAGTTTGAAACAAGAGGTGATAAATAATTGCAAGGTGACTTGCAGGTTGGCTGTATTTACAAAAGGATTTTTTTTTTTTTTTTTGTGGTTAGGTAGCTGGTGGTACAAAACGAAGTAATTTCAAGGCATTAGCTATAGAAATATCCCCCTCTCCACATTTTCTCTCCCAGAGAGTTCCATAGCTTCAGTAAGAAGGGAGTAATTGAAGTATCGAGACTCAGTATGGTAGAACAGAAATAGTTTGCTTGTAGCTATTGGTCCAGAAGACCTCGGCCAACGGCACTACGATCAATGCAGTGTTTCATAGGATGAGGTAAAAGGCCACGGAAATCTTTCTTGTTTCCTTGCACCATGAGGCATGAAATCTGATTAGTCTTGTCCTCTTATAATTGTGATTTATGGTCCTAAAGCTGGCAGTATGTTCCCAAAAGACTACCTGTATTCATGATATACAGTGAGTGAGAGTATGCTGAAAAGAGGTTTTCCCAACCTCTCAGAAACTGCTGCAGCAAGAGTACAGGATGGTTCAGGCAGAGCTCATCTGACTTAAGTGAAATCTGGTGTCCTTAGACACCAGCTTCTGAATATTTTCTAGGTGCCCTACAAAACCATCCTCCTAAAGTGCTAATGTTCCCTGTATAGGAAAAGAAAGGTGCTGCCATTGACCGTGGCAGAGACTACGAGCATCTCAGAAGAACAGCTTTTCTGAATACCTAAATTATATATGCAAGTTCAGTGATTAAGTGAACTGAATCCTATCATATAGGCTTAGCTCCCCTCCAGTGTGGCAGTCTGGTCATGAAGGAAAGGATCCCATGGTTCACAAATAATAAAATATATAGGATCCCATTTTCCATACCTAATTAAATATATGGGCACAGATAATAAATATACAAATTTTGTGTGTGAGTGTGCAGGTTTGGTAGCTGAAAAAATAACCCTTGAATGTCAATACATGTAGCAGTGTCTGGAAAGATGGTTAAATTAGCTAGCATTTAATTGGGGTGCTTGATGGTAACAACTGAAGGTCTAGGTTTTCAGAATAATTTAGAAATAAGGTTGTCTACTGAATTTTTACCATGGTTATTGAGGCAAATTGGGTATTTACTGTGCAAATGGCCAACTGTCCATCGGTGGGAAATGGCCTGTCGACTGGAGATAATAAGGGGACCTAACCTTGTAGCCTCTGGCTGGAAAATCGTAATTAAAATGCAGTCCCATCTTCTCCGTGGAATGCTGTTTCCAAATGCTCATATTCAAGCCGCATAACCTCATTCATCAGGCATTCCCCTTGCCCGAAGAACAAGTTTCTTTCAAATTGTTAGCTCGCTATATGGCACTTTACAGAGATCTGCTACGAAGGTCTTTTCGCTCCACGACAAAGGCAACGGGATCCGCACAAATGGATTGGGGCTGAGGAAGAAGGAAAGAGGTTTTGCCGTACTGTTGGGCGCTGAAAGTCCCCAACAGCTGAGCTTTGTGGTTAAAAAGAGAAAAAGCTTAAGGGAGGGAAGAGAGAGTCTGCTTTATCTTGAGAGGAGCGCAGCTTTATTTCTCTGCTGATTCACATTTCTTTTGAGACCTGCTAATTGCAACATCTCTCAGTAAGTTACTTACAGCAGTACTGCTGGGTAGAAATTGTGATAAATGCATAAACTGTGTCTTATTGATTTTTGTTGACATTTCACATGCTTCTTATGCATTCTAAACTTCCATTCAGTAATTGTCACTATGGTACACACTCCTGGATAATGAGAGCGGAAGAAGTGAATGAAGCAGTTTCTTGACCATTATAAACAATATTATTCAAGGCTCTGTATGGGGTTTCTTGCCTGCCCTCCAGTATATGTCTATTTGTGCTCATCCCCCATTGAATTTGCAAGACGAGAAATGAAAACCCTTGGTGTTATTTCCTCTGTTAATGATAATAACAGAAATGTTTTTAAGAGAGATTACTTTGAGTCTGATGGTAAATTTGGGCCTCTTTAATTTTAGTGCACAGCAGTAATATGGAATCTAGCGGAGGTACTGTAGTTTATTTACCCTTCTACTGCACATTTTGTCTAGATTGCCATACAGAAAGCTGTTTTGTTACATCATTTTCTTTGACAGAAATTTGTTGCTGAATAAGAATAGTATAGCAACACATAGTGTGGCTAAACAATAGTAAGACATCATCAGCTGTTACGTTACCTAAGAAATACGTAGAGTCACAACAGTGCCATGAAGTTTGTGTAAAAGAATTCTGACTTCTGATTTTATGATGCTCACCTATCAGTCAGAGGTACAGAAGCGAGCTTAGGTTCTCTTGTATCAAGGGCCTTTACATTAAAGAGAAGAAAAAAAAAAAATACCGCATGATGCAAAAATGCATTGACTTTATTTTCATGACTAGATGTAGTGCTTTTCAGTAATGATCAGGCATTGCTTTCTCTTACTGTTGTTTGATTAAAATGTGAATACAGTCTTGACTTGATAATCTTACCAGGTACACACAGAGCAAAAAAGAAAAGGTATTTTATGCCTCAAATTGATTTGCATAAACCAAACAATCTGTTGCTTGTTGGATTGCAAAATGGTTTATTTTGCCCATTGGCCACAGGGGCAACAATATTGTATTTTTGATGCCAGAATGTAGCTTTCATGCATTAGCTCTAAAATGACAATATGCTTTAGCCTCTCAGTGCTTAGATTTGCTTCATTTGGAAATCTTTTAAGTAGTAATAATAATAATGTTTTGAGGAAATTGAGTGGAACACTAAATTATTCTCTGAAACCTAAGTTCAAACTGTGCAAGGCTAAGGGAGCTGAAAATCAATGCACTTTTAAAGTCATTAGAGATCACAAGTGAAATAAGTCTGTGTTGCTTTAGCTAAGCTTTTAGTGTGCCGTGGTATTATTACAAAATCAGCCTGAATCTGCATTAATTTCACAGTCTTTTTCTTTAAGATGCCCAAGGGTGCATGAAGAATAAAATGTAAATCTCAGAAGGCAATGTTTTTATTAGTCAAAAGGGCAGTGAGTCATGCACTAAAAAAGTTGACCTGTACCATGCCCAGTGTACGTATGACTGACAATAGTAAAAGGGTGGAAAAATAGCCCAGGCATTAGCCTACTGGCTTTTCATTACAATTTAAAAGGCTGAGGAGGGAAAAAAATGATTTTTCAGTTATTCATGCACATAGCTTCAGGTTTGTTCAAGCTGGTGGTAGCTTTCATAGGTCAAAGAATTATACTTGTGTCTAGGACTCGGAGAAACAAAAATCATAAAGATTTTTATTTTTAATATGTTATTTTCTTAAATGTTGAGATTCCACCTACATTACTCAATTTTGTCTGAGTCTTTTCACACTTAGTCGCAGGCTACACAGTGGAGTTTTTCTCTTGCTTATTTGTACGGTTGTTCTTGGTGCATCACGGAAATATGTGACATTATGGACTCCTTTATTAAGTTCCCAGTTCAGCTGCCAGTGATGCTAGTCATTTTATTCACTATCCACAATTTACCTGCACAAAAGCCATAGCAAGCAATTGTTAATGCATGGTCTGAATAGACTAAACTATGCAATCCAAAGTCTACATAAAAGCCTTACTTATTTCAAACCCTGTGGCTAAAGAACAAAAACAACAACAACAACAACAAAATTAAAGGAAAAACCCCTTTCTCCTCACCCATCCCCACCTAATTTTTTTTTCTTTCATCTATGGTCAGATTAGCAAGTCAGCACTGTCGATAAATAAACTAGAGAAGTTGTTTATTTTTATGTACTACTGAGAACAGTGTCGTCTTGTGGCCGTTCTCGTAGACTGTGTTGGTTTAACAAGCGTCCAACCCTTTTGTCTTGTTGTTTTTTGTCTTTCCTGCTCCCTGTCCCCTTGTTCCCACAGGCTGTGCGTTTGTCACATTTTCTACAAGGGCAATGGCACAGAATGCAATCAAAGCCATGCACCAGTCTCAGACCATGGAGGTACAGTACTGTATCATTTGCCCTTTCTTTGTTTTCTTTGTGCAAATGATTGCGAATGGTAAAGCCATGCTCTCCTGGACCAGATCAGACACATGACAATCACAGATTTAAACTTTTTACCAACTCACTCTACCTGTCTTTGTGAAGTTTATTTTTCTTAATGACCTGAAAGCACACAATAAGGTTGCTGTGTGGTATCCAAACACGGCTCTTGATCCTGTTTTCAGTGGCATTCAGCAGAAAATAAAAATGCCGTGAATACCACTCCTCAGTCATACTCAGAGTATGTCTGATGAGTAAATTACCTTTAATTTTAACACACACCCCCCCAAAGAAAAATCTTAGTTTCTTTTAAATAGATTTTTAAGTGTTGTGGTTTGTGCTGCTCTGAGAAAAAGCTCAAGAGATTTACCTGGCCACGCTGAGTTACTAGTGCATGTGTTTTTCTGCAAATAGAATCTCTTTTTAAGTTAATATAATTTCTCCTTCTTCATATAGCCAATAAAAATGCTAATGATGACAGAGCATATCGAAGTGTGGCACTTCCTGCAGAGCACCGTCGTGGCTGGCCCCTCACAAGCAAAGCTCTTTATTTCCTTCCAAACTGCCTCGACGGCCTCATATTTTATCATGATGAGCAACACAAAACTTTAAACCTGTTCACTAAATGTGAATATAGCTGCAGGCTAACGATCCGTTCATTGGAGTGGTTATCGAATGCCACGGCTTGTCTGGCAATCTCAAAACTTTTTTCAGTCTGTGATTTTTGTCATGGTCTTTCAGAATTTTGCACAAAAAACCGCACAAGTATGAAGTCTTTACTTACTCTGGATCTTCTAGCTTATCATTGGAGAGTGCATGTTATACTGTATTATGTATACTGTATCTTCGTGTAGTGATGATTTTTCTCAGAGGTGGCATTGATGTTATGTGCACTTGTTTCTTTTTTTATTTATTTTTCCACCAGGACCTTTCGATTTTTTTTTTCTCAGTGATTTTTCTTTGCAATGCTCTAGTCTCCCAAAGCATGCTGGGTGCTAAACAATCATTATTGCGTCATGTCGTTGAGCTGCTTTGTGTAATGAGCCAAGGGGGGAGACCAGGGGTGGGAGGGTGGACAGAGGAGAAGAAGAAGGAGAAGAAAAAAATCAACCCAGTGCATGAAAATGTCACTAACTGTTTCCTGTATACTACAAGTGATGATATCGGCATTGCAAAGCTATTGTCTTTCCAAACATCACTTTTGAATTTGGTTGAGCTTCTTTTATAATCAATGTGTTTTCTTTTCAGTGCAATGCATTTTTAGACCCTGAGTATACAGTTTTAGATGAGAATCTGCCAATGAGATGAGAATAATTGAAATTATCTTTACTAGAAAGCTGCTGTTATACAATCTATGCAGTCTGACAGTATATTGTGAAAAAACTGCCACTTTGAGTCTCTGAAATAATACTCGTAGTAATTTGTCTGCCATGCACTGCTCCATTAATTCAGACCTATATGTTTCGCTGGGTTTGATTCCAAGTAAAAAGGAAATGTTTATTGGTAATACTGCGTTTTACCTATATTTTCCATGTGTTTTAATGTATTTTTCTGTCTAGCAAGATGAATTTTACACAGCTCTACCTCAGAAGATGGTAAAATTAAAGAGATAATACCTCCCAGACAAATTCTCCCATTCTTCTCTTGTATGCAGTACTCCAAAAGAGGCTGCATTTTCATGTGATACTCCTGTTGACATTAATTCTATAGAATAGTTACTGTTGGATCAAAATACCTCTCAAAACCTTTAGAGGCGTCATCAATGAGATCCCTAAATTGGCAAGACAATTCCAAATATTTTGCACTTTGAACGTCTGGGTCTTTGTGCCAATTGTGCTTAGGCAGAGAGTCCCTTCTTGGAGAGAAGCAGTACACCCTCCAGCTCCGTGGGTGAGGGACCTGGTGGAGTCTGTACCTACTGGCTTGACAACACAAAGAAAAGTACGAAGGCAGCACCAGCTGTTGGGAAGACAATGGCTCTAAATGGGATGGAGATACCATGCCATTGAATGACGAAGGGAGGTGCACCTTGTGTATGTGCTGGGAGCTTCCCCTCAAGACAGAAAATGGAAAGCATAAAAGAGAAATCACCTTTTATGCAAAAAAAATTTTGCTCACTTTTGCCAATACTCTTCTAGTGAAAAGTTAACTTGGGTTAGCTAGTGTTAAATCTCAACTCTCGGCCTGAAACAGTGGTCCTTGGGCACTTTTGTTTCATGGTTTTTTGCAAACAAAAGTGGACTTGGGGGACAATATGTAGTACACAATTACGTTTCAACCCAATTACTACAGGGTTTTTCTCTTGATTTATTTTCAATTCTTTGGCACACATCGTTGACCAATATGAATTTTCAAAGTGGGCTAAGAAAGAACAGTGGGGATGTTAATGTCCAGATGAACAAGGCTGCTAGAATAATGAATTCTCTTACTACTCTTTCAACCTGACTTTCTGACCTGGTTAAATTAACTGATTTTAAAAACATAATTGCTGCTCTAGAGTTTTTGCTCTTCTATCTCATTTCTGTGGATTTTGTTTGTTTGTTTAACGCATTCAAATGCAGCACCAGTAGAAGACACTAATTTGTTATCATGGAGTAAATTTGATGCAACAATAACAACCCTTTTCTCATATAGAGCCACTTGCTACATATAATTTCAGTCTTCAGAATGTTTGCTCTCTTGAAAATGATGAAGTAATGAAATATAGAGCAGACAGTGAAAAAATGAATTATAGATTCATAAATTGCAGAGATATTGTTTTTATACAATTTACTGACATTTAAGCATTCATAAATATGGTGTCAGCTGTAGTGTTGAGTGCTGAGCTGCTGAACTGAGAACTGAAATAGCCATATAATGTCTCTTGCTTTGAAATTCATTTTTATTTCTTTGGATATAGGCTTGGTTCTCCTGTACATCTATGTAGAAGGCAGTAAGTTCTGGTTGTTCTTAGCCCATTGCTACCAATCCTCATTAAATAGAAACAGCTTGCTTTTTTTATTAGCGAAACCGGAAAAATCTCTCTCACACCCTCGACCTCCTGGCTCCTTTTTCTTTCTTTTTTTTTTTAAAGGGTCTTGTTTTTAATATTAGTATAAAAATCACTAGAGAGAGGTAATTGTGTAACAAGCTGACTCCTTCATAATCTTTATTTGATTGCTGGAGTGGTACGTATCTCCTTTCTTCCTCACTGAAACATTGAAAGACATTTTTTACAATGAAATGCACAGGAAAGGAGTTGGAGGTGGAATAATAAATCACAAGTGATGATTTTCTAAGATAATTCTAAAGGAACAGTATTGATGCGAGATCTTCACACAAGAGATATTATTATTGTGGTTTATTTCATCTGTTGATTGTGAATATTCTTATAATTTGTCCTGGTGTGAGGTTCTTCAGCGAGAAGGTACACGGCTGCTTTTTGTAAATAATAGAGGACAGGAACTTTTCTGAAGATGTTCATAGTGTTGTGAGAGCAGCCATGGGAAGAGTTAGGTTAAGTATAATCCTGCTCCGCATCCCATGCTATACGCTTCGGCTAAAGCGCTGCTGTGTTTTTTGGACTTGAGTCACCTTTCACTCCTACCATTGTATTCAGATTGAAGTTAGACAAGGAATTAGTATAACAAAGCATGGCGGGTGGAGGGAAGTTATTCATTGGATCCTATAAAGTTGGAAAACAGTACGAAATGGATTGACAGTTTCTATGACTCACAAAATGCTTGAATTAATTCGAAGAACTGAATCATTGCAGTATATAGTTTGCTCCCTTGATTTGAAAAAATGAAGACTTGAAAGGTTAAAATATGAAAACATTTGTTAGCAAGGAAAAAAAAAATAGAGCGAAAGCAACAGAGACATCTTTCATATTCACGTGTCTCGTTCTCTCAGTGACTTTGCCCAGGAATACCCAACCTGAAGTCCGAGGGAAATATGCAGCTTACCTCAAAAATCTATCTGGTTCATGACCTCCTACTTCTTCTCAAGGGTCCCTCAGACGTGGGTGAGGAGTAGGCTGCAGACCAGATCTCTAGTTCTTTCTTACAGCTTCCCTATTTCCTAAGGCGCCTCACAGCCCTCCCATATCATGTAACAGCAGGCTCCTAGAAGCAGTAGAAGAAATGGTGGCCATCAGGAATGGGCTGCTATCACCAGAACTAGACACTTCTGGTCTGCATCCTGCCCTTTGTTCACATCTCAAGGGTGCTTGATACAAAGCGTGCCTGGGAGCGGACCGCAGGTGGGTGAATTGTCCTAGCAGCATCACCCTTTGTGCTCACTTCGGACTGGGGGTCCTTGATATGCCAAGGAGCGGTGACCCGCTGATGATGGGCGCTGAAGTAAATCTGTTGCTCACAGTCTATTTACGCAAGGTACGCGAGCCACCTGCACCAAGCGTGCCCGCGCAGCCAGCCCGTGGCGGCAGGGCGGTGTTGGCTGTGCGATCCCTGGCAGCAGGGAGGTTGGACACCTCTCCCTTTGGCGATGCCTTGAAAACAGACTGCAGACAAAGCATCGCGTCCATCTCATCAGCTGTGAAGCTTAATTAAAGAGGACTGGTACACTTCGCTGTCTCTGGCAGCAATTTTGATAGCTGGAAGGAAAAGAGAGCCTGAGGAACGGTGCTTTATAAAAAGAACTGGGGAATCCACAATTTCTCCATAGCCTCTTTTCCTAAGAAGCTGAAAATCTTAGTCCTTGCAAGTCCTACATATGTCAATCACAAAGAGAGGGTGAGCGATCAGATCGTGCCATTGCCGGTGGCCCTGTGGGACATGGCTGAGCTCACAATGCGAGTGTGACTTGATGTGATTTAACGCTTCTGTCTTTCCCGATCTGTCTAACCACAGGGCTGCTCTTCGCCAATCGTGGTGAAGTTTGCCGATACCCAAAAGGACAAGGAGCAGCGGCGTTTGCAGCAGCAGTTGGCACAGCAGATGCAACAGCTCAACACTGCCACTTGGGGAAACCTCACAGGTCTTGGAGGACTCACACCACAATACCTAGCTGTAAGTTCATTTCAGAGGCGGTGGCTGTATTATACTGCATTTGTTTTAGAACCATGGTAAATCAGCTATAGTAAACTCCCTGCAATAAATTGCTAAGTCCTCCAGGATACGTAGCATGTCTTCTTCTATATAAAAAAACTCTGTATGTTTATCACATGGTCTAAAAATAAATAAGAAGGAATACAATTTGAATAAACATTTCAAGATGTGTCAGTGCTGTCCAAGGCAAGCATTTAAAGTTTATTCGTGCTGCAAAATAAATTTGATTCCATTAGTTTTATTGTTCTTTTGAATGTTAGAGTCAGGGTTTTATAGCTGAAATAAAATTTAAGTTCTTCCTTAGGGGAGGACAGATGGGCAGCTGAACACTGAGGGGCCATATCTATATGAGGCAGCCTCTAAACTGGAATGTTGTGGTTCAATCCTCTAATTTTCCACATTTTCATTTGGAAACAGCATTCACTTTAACGCGTGGTCCTGTCAATGCTAAACATGCGTGGTTCACACTAACTTGTACAGAAAGTGAAGGTGGCAGGGGAAAACCATTTGCTTCTCCTAAATTTAAAGTGGTATTTTCCTCGGTCCATTTGTCAGATGCGAAACAAATGCTAGCTGCTGCGCCTGTTGGAGAAATCTGAAATCCACAGCCACGTGTCTTAGGTCCTGGGTGGCCAAGAGACTCCCCTGCAGCACAGCTGAGAGGGAGCCTTTTGAGGCTCTCAAGTTGAGGCGTCTGGTTGAGCAGCTTTTGGATAACTTGGGAGTTCCTGACGGTTCCGAGTTAGACAAATAGATGCGTCCGTATATATGTAGTGTGTATGCATAACTACACAATTTGTATGCATACAATGCTTTGGTATAGTGATATCATTATAAAGAGCAATTTACCTGGCAATTAAAAATATATATTAGTACTGAGGTAGGCTAATTAATACTGAGGTAGGCTAAATTGTTGTATACAAATACCAGTCTAATGAGTATCTGTGTGCTTGATTCATAAAGATAATAAAGGAAAAACTGAATTCAAGGGGGTGGGGGAGAATGGACCGTGATTGACAGAGATGAGTTATGGTAACTACTAGACTACAGAGGGTTGTAATTAGTCACGCTATGTTGGTTTAAATAGATTTAACACCTGGTTGTTAAAAAGAATAAATTGATTAATTGTTTTAAAGCAGCAATGTTATTGAGTTTCCCTTGTGTCTCTGTGTTTCTTAATAGAGATTAGACATTAATATGGATTTACAGCATTGACTCTAGGGATGTTCATTCCAACAATAGACAGAAGCAAGAGACTATATAAACCTAAGGAAAGCATAAATACTCCAAATGTGAAATGATAGCTCATTTTAGTTTTATCTTCATTTGTTACATTAATGTCAGATAGATTGCTGTGTTGTGTTGTTAATTTGCAGCTTCTGCAACAAGCAACTTCCTCCAGTAACTTGGGTGCCTTCAGCGGCATTCAGCAAATGGCCGGTAAGTTAAAAAACATTTCATTTTGCTCCAGCTATGTTTTGTATTCTTAAGCTATTGAATTCTGTACCTCTAATAATCACATTGTCGGGGGTGGGGGGGCGTGTTGTGTGTTAAATGTGGCAGATGTATTGGCAGGGGACAGCTCACAGTTCAACATCAATAGAAACACTTTCTCCCCTCTTTCAGAAACTGAAATTAAACCCAGTGCTCCCAGGTTGTGCAAACAGTTTGTCTTGCATTAGTCACCTGCCATTTGTCCAAAGTAACCAACTGTAAATTGCAGGAGAGCTCTTAGTCCCTGCAGCCGTATCCTACCCTATGAAAAGTGTCAGTAAAGCAACAGCAGGATTACATTCTAATTTCCAGTGAGATTTCTGTGTCCTGAAAAATCAAATTAATGGCAGCCCTCAAACATTTTAATAATAGGTGGTTGGTAAAAATGTTCTGACCTTTTTAATGAAACCCAAGATTACAGGCCTACCTTCAGTATGAATTTTCAGGCTTCTTTTATAATCATGGAAAATTAACTGGGTGCCTTTTTGACTTTGGAACCCTAGTTGACAAAATTACACAACAGAAGATTTTATGTAAAAGTATAATCTTTAGTCTGGAGGAAGAAAGAAGGAAAGAAAAGGGAAAAAAATATCAAAGTGTGAGCGGATTTGAAAGCCAGCTAGTTGGAGGGTTTCTTAGTAATGAGCTGTGTGCCAGTAGTAACTGATGTGTAGTGATTAGCAAAAGGTCACTCCCACTGTGTGACCTACCATGCTGATACCCTAACTTAACATGATGCTAGAGAAGGCAGCATGTGCAGTAAATCAGAGCACAGATGCACATTATGCCTGCCGCGAGAAACTGTTAAAAAGCGTTTTTTCTTGTTAGAGGGGAAAAAAAAAAAAAGGAAGCACAAACCCCCTAAATTGCTACATTAGTTTATTTTAATCATGAACCCACTGAATCAATGAAATACAACATTGTGCTTGCTTCATCATCACAAAACAAGGGCTAAAATATTCAGAAGTCTTTATGAATACCATTTTCTCACTCTTCTTTTAATCCTGGTCTTTTGCTTCTTCTGGTTCTGCTTTGAATGAATCCTGAAATACTTTAACAAGTATAGATATACCGCACTGTATAGCTATACCCCACAGGTATTCTTTGCTCAATCGTTATATTATGCCATTATTGCAGTGACATCAGAGACTAATGTGAACCTGCTGTCTGACAATATAAATTGGCCTACAGATGACAATATCTCTAAATTATTCTCTCTTCCTCAGACCTGCTGGCAGTTCTTGCTGGTTCTATTATGTTACACTTGCAATCTAGCATTTTTTCATCAAAAAAATGTATCTTAATATGATAAACAGAACAGAGCGGTTCAGTAACAGCTTTATACTTGGCAGTTTTGGAAGTGACTTTGAGCTCAGAGATTGTGTTTTAATGTTTTCGTATTTGGTTAGGTCTACAAAATGAAAGAATTGAGACACCGAGGAAAAACAATGCGATATCCATTGCATTATGTGCTCCTTAGAAGTTTTCTGTTGCCTGTTTCTCACTGTTAGTGTAGATTCAGCTTTGTCTTCAAGAACTGTGTTGAAACTAAGAATTTTAGTCAAGTAATTTCAGGATGGGCTCTCAATCCGGGATGTGATTTATTCTCTGAAAATCATACGGTCTTGAGACTAGTAGAAAGTAATCTTAAGAAATTGTAGTGGCACATCATTGGTACTTGAGGGATACACATTTTCAACCACAGATTAGATTGCTAATGCACTCGTCTATTAATGACTGACTGCCTCTCATGGAAAATATGTAGTTTTTATCTTGTATTCATGTTATCAAAACAGCTTGAATTTTAGTCCTTTCTTTCCCCAAAACATGTTACTCTTAAACCTTTATGTTCAAGGTAAGATTAGTGATACTAAATTTCTCTCCGAGCTGCAGCTCTACATGAAAGTGCCAAAGACTAAGCGCTATTTCATTGTTAGGACTGAGAGCTTATGTCCTCTCCTCAGAAATCATGCAGTACTATGTCATGCAGTGCATCTAGTATTAAAAATTTGTATATTGTGTTTTGTGAAAGGCATAGAAAATACTGCTGTGTCTGCAGCAAGATCTTGCATTACCTGCTGAAGCCATCCTTGAATGTTTGTAAAGGCCTAGAGTTTTTTAAATTCTGTATACGTTCATTTGACAAAAATGAATCTAATATGTATTTCCATATTGCATATAGCTTGCCTATTAGTATAATATTTCAAGGTGAGGAATAAAATCTAGACACAATTGAATAAGATGCTAAAGAAGATCTGTCATTGCAGCTTGCAAGTTCTTTGAACTTTGTGTTTGAGGGGTCCAGCTTTTATCTTTGAAGTCAATGGGTGTGCTTACCACATAATTCAGACACTAAAAGTTTGATGAAAAACCACATGAGCCATTGAAATTTCACTCTTACTTACATGTCAGGGCTCTAGCATCTCTTTTGTGCTTAAGTCTCAATGAAGTCACAGTTTGCTAAATTAAGACTTCTAATACAGCCACCCCCTTGTCCAAAATTAGGGACATTTGGATCTGTAAGTATTTATTTGTACTGCTAAAGCTCATGTTGTCTCTGTACGGAACCAAAAGGACACAGCACACACCCTGCTGTGTATGTGAAGAAATATTTGCCATGCAGTCCTCAGTGTTACTAGTTCTTAAATCAAAGCAATTTTCTTTGGTAGCAGGGCAAAGACACAGGTCTTCAGTATGAAGTTTTAAATTCCCTTTCCCTAGTATCATGCCTCAGTCTGGTTAAAGTAGGGTTTATGTGGCAAAAGCAAGGGTTCTTTGGTTTTGTTGAAAGGATTGGGATTTTTAGGCATTTCTGGTTGAAGAGAATTGGAGTTTGTTCGTTTATTTGTTTGTTTGTTTGGGAGCTGAGGATCCAATCCAAAGAAAAATGGGGATTTTTCTCAAGAACTCACTAACATACAGACATTAAACACAGAGCACAGGCTCTGAAAGTGAATGCTGTTCTTGCTGTAGCAGCCCACTGACCCTACTATATGTTCAGTATTGCCTCTGCCCTATGTTCATAAACCATGTGTGAAGTCCAAGCAAATCATGAATCTGGTTTAACTAAAATCTGTGAGATATTAAAACTTGAGAGACAAAAGGTTGTAGTTTGCCATTTAGCTTTCCAAGTTTAAGGTTCCACACTTGATTCCCCAGTTTAGGTTTTTCTCATTTTTATTGAAAAATGAGATTTTCCTGAAATTGTTTTATTTCAGGAGCCAAGCTGAAGGAAACAATGTAATATGTTGAGAGTGGTAATAAATTTGGGAGAGTTGGCAATGCTGCCTTTGGTATTATAGTAATCCCCTCGTCTTGATTACAGGAGCTAACACTACCTTGCCAAACTCTGCTTCACTGTCCTTTGTAAAACATGCGAGCACATCCCATCATCATGTGTATATTTTATAGTGAGCACTTCCTCACTTTTCCTCCCCTCCTCCGATATCTGCTAATGCTAATTTAAAGGCAGTGTTTTCTCTCACATGCCTCTCAAGCCTCAGTGTCTAGCCTGTGCTTTGTCTTTGGGGAAGGCTAATAATGTAGATGAATTACATTATGTGATTTGATTGTCTTATTTTAAAAAGACAATGCAAGCTACATTAAGCACTAGCAACCTTTCAAGCAAAAAAGATTCTGCCTTCAAATATATACAAATTGCATGGAAAGCTCCGTTCAAAGGAGATTGATGTCATTTGAATGTTTGCATTGAATTTGGCTGGCGCTGGATCAGGTCCTAAAAGCTGCAGTTATTTAAGCCAACCTGCCTGCTTAAGAAGAACCTGGAAAGTACTATACAGGCAGTATAAATGGGGGTTTTATATTACATAGGGTGACTGTAGAAAATTGAAATGTTCAAGAAGATACGATCTATGAAGATTTTCTACTGTCCATTAATGTAAAATGTTTTGGCAGAAATAAATATTCACTTATACAGAAATATTTCTACATGTGTGACCATTCAGGACACAAAAACACATACAGTACTCATAAAAGACACAAAGGGACTCTCTTAATTTCATTGAACAGACAGTGTATTTTGCTTTCTGAAGTCATGCAGGAGAAGAAATGATGCTTTTGGCTTTTCTTGCTTTGGCTTTCAAATCCATAAACCCTCTACAGCTGGGACTTTTTCTATTTTTCCAATGTATGTTTTTTCCCCGTCCTTTCCAAACTCTCTCATGGTTTGATTGCATTTTGGGTTGAACTTCTGGCCCTTTCTGAGCCCTGTTCAATCCATTTCACCCTTCTTCTGTTACCCAAGCCAGATTTCCTCCTGTTGCAGAGTCTGTAGGAGCAGATGGGTGAGAGAAACTCTGCGAGGTTCTGCTTTCTGAATATTTTCCTCTAATTGTTGGATTGGCTCAGTGGATCTGGAGGGACCAGTTGGAAGCCAGGACCATCTGCACAAAAGCTCTATACTTTTGCATTGGCCCAAGGATCCTTTATATCCTCTGACTCTTTGGTGGCTTCATTCCAGCAGAGCCATACTGAAGGAGGGCTTCTCCTGCTATGACCTCTTTAGGGATATCGTATTAAAAGTAAAGGTCATTGAGAAACTGTTTCCAACTCAAGGGAGATTGCTGTTTCTTAAAGATAACTGCCAGTTTTGAAAATGTTGACCTCAGGGACTAAAAACATTGAGCTTTTGTAACAGTAATTCCATTGAAAGTCCTACTTAATTTAACCCATACAATTAGCTTTTTCTTTTTTTTTTAGCTAATAAATTAAACAACTCCATTTAGCATTTTTTGGAGAGGCAGAGTGTGAAACAAATGAAGCTGCCTTCAATCCACATGTCACTCCTGCGTACAGGAGAAGGAGAGGCACCTTGAGAGGAAAACCAACGCTCGGCAGTTTACAAGACGTGCTTATTGAGGTGTAAAAGTGCATGATGTGGAAGTTTGGCTGAGCCTGGACACAAGATCTGTAGCTCTGGCTGGGCTTTCCATAAACGGCAAAAGGAAGGAGAGGGGCTTTTTATTGCCTTTGTTCCTCTGGGGGCGGAATTCATCCCACTGAACCTCAGCAGTTTGGAAATTAGGCGTCCAGTCTCCCTGCGATGTCAGTGAAGAGGGAGTCACTCACAGGCTGCAATTCATCCTCCTAAGGGCTGGGGTTAATCTATCTATTTTAGGATCGAATGAATCATCCGCTCGCTCGCTCTCCTTTGACTATAGCAAGAGCCTGGGCGAGTAACTTTCATTCGGGTAAAGTTAGATCAGATGAATCCTTCCCACTAGGACTGGGGAAGTTTCAACTGAGAAAAGAACATTTTTTGCCAGGAATTTGTTTAGAGCATGCATGACTTGAAAATGTGCTGAAATCCTGCATGAGTCAACTAGTAACTCTAGCTTTCAGTTAGATTTAAGCACATACTCTTAAAAAACAGGGCAGAATCAAATGTGGACTTAAAAATTTGTTTTCAGGGCTTTGCTAAATCGAACACTAAATGTTCAAGGTACCTTAAGCACTGTTCAGATAAGCAGTTTTTCTAAAGGTAGGTGCAGAGTGTATGCGGTTTGATGGAGGTAGCCCCCAGGTCTCCTGTCTATTTTAATTCTTAGAATATTGCTGGAAGAACATCACTGTCTTTCAGACACAGGCTGTGAAGACTTTACCTCCGTTTTTAACATCAGCATCCAAAATGGCTGGTGTCAGTGTTAGCAAATAGTTGCTTTTTGGCCTGGAGATTATAAATTTTACCTTAATCCACGATTTTTAAGCTGCAGTCAGGATTTAATTCAGAAGGAATAAATCCTAATAATTGGGAAGGATAAAATTTCCAAAGGAAAGGAATTCAGGTTAGTGGGAACTGCTTATGGGCTATCCAGATTTGGCTCTGATAATCACCACTGACTTTGAAACTCTCCGTGCATATATTGTAGCCAGTGCCTGCCTTTATTAAGAATTTGTTCAGCAAGCACATCTCAGCTATTTCCTAATATGATTTTATTACGGTTTTGGAAACCCTAGAGCTGATGAGGCCTAAGAAGTCTTCAGAAACAGCTCGTGACTCTGTTGCCTCCTCTACAAATACCCAGTAATTCCGAATTTACAGTTATCACAGGAGAAAAGCTGCGGTGACTGAAATGAGGCAAATTGCTTCATTGTATGAAAGTTTGTGTCAGAGGCAGCACAAGAAGTTGTAAAATGTAAATCTCATGCTCTCAAATTTCCCCGTGTTTTCACAGAACTGCATCTGTGACTGTGCAGCACTACAAAAATTTCCTGTGAATGTGCTAATAGGCCTTATGAGAATGTTCTATCACCATCCATCTGTCACTTTTTAACAGGCCTGATTGGCAAGCACTTGTAACAACTGACATCTGTTCTCGCTTATTGATATGTAGATTTATGGTAATTGCTGTGAACAATAAGACACAAAATTACCTAAGGTGAACATTAAATTAAATTTTCATGCCCCTATCCTTATAAATAATTTTTTTTAAATCTTAAGTTTCAAGCAAGGCATACTGTGCATCTGTTTTGTACATAATTTAATTGTTTTTTTAATCTGCCAAATAACAAAATGAAAGTTGAATTTCCTTGCGATCTTGAATATTTGCCAAGCTGATAGCGCATTGGTAAATACATGTTATTAAAAATGGAATCAAACTGTATTGTGATTCTGGTTTTTTTTAATCATTTCCCTTTAATTCCCAACATCGTCTCTATCATGAAGATCAAGAGTTACTCCTTACCCAGAAGTTGTTTTTTTTTTTCCTCTACAGGGGGATTTTCATTTTTCATGTGCAGCTCTGCCTATGAGGCTGTTCTTCAGTGTTAAGCAATTTGCATTTCTTCAGAGAGAGGTGCATTTGCTGAGTGAGCAGCACTTTCAAATAAAAACGATCTACTCATTTGCGGTCCAGCTCTGTTGCGGGATTTGGGACTGTTTTGAAAAAGCTGTAGGATGTGAAGACATTATGTGAAAAGGGGGAGAACGAGAGAGCAGAGTAGTCCCATAGAACTATACCTTAGCTGAAGTTCAGTTGAACCAAAAATCCCCATGTGAAAGCAAAGTACTGTGGGGGACTTGAGAGCATTTGGTTTCCCTCCTCCAAGTTTGTCCTAGCAAGTGGGATGTTGACGCACTTGACAAGTTGATGGGAGAAACCAATAAAGAGGGAGCAGAGATGGTAAGATGCCTGGGGAACATGAAACAGTGATGACAGGACTTGTTTTTTACATGTTTGAGCAGACAGAGGATCCTAAAGAGGATGCATATTAAGTGATAAACCCGTTGACACAATCAGCTGTAGAGCGTGCTGGATGAGGGCGAGTGCCGCGAGCCCTTGCCGACAGTCGCACTGGGGGGCTCGGTTCAGCGGGGCTCTTTGCTGTGCTTCTCTTACGCATGTGTGACAACAGCAAGCAGTCTTTTTTCCTGAAGGCACCGAAGCTGACACCCTATAACATCTGCAGAGCTGGTTTGTGGCCAGCGTCTTTTAGTCACCTCTACAGTAAAACAGACTGGGTGGGGAGACAGCTTCGTCACTGCCTAGCTCTTGCTTGTTAATCTTCTTTTGGCATTGAAACTCTTTCGTCAAGTTGATGGGTTCCTCTTGTGCTTCCACAGGAAATGTCCCACTATAAAAAAGAAAACGTTTTTGTGGGATGAGGCAATGCTAGTGTTTGTTTTGCATCCTCACAGGCGCGACGGTGGTTCGTGAGCCCAGAGAGAGCAGTTGTTTGTTCCACTGCCTGTTGACCTTGTTGCTTGCTGTACTTTTCCTTGAGCCCCGTACAGTGTGCATGTGCTGCCTTCCAGCTTCGCAGCCCTCTGTCCTCATAGCCTTCTGCAGCCTTGCATGCACGGGCGATGCTATGCACATAAAATGCAATTAAAAAAACAGTATTAAATTGCTTCAAAATCCATTTGTGTCTAAAGTGAGGTTTGGAGAAAAGTCTTCCAGAAGCATGCATCTTCCAGAAGCATGTGGGATTTCATCTAGGTGAAACTATTTTGCAGTCTCTCCTTTAGTACTGTTCTGTATTTGTTCACTATTTTTTAATCCTGCCATGTGTGCTGTTTAAAAGTCCAAAGTGGAAACCTCCCCACAGAAGAAATATAAGCTGATTATGACTGATCCTTCTGATGAATAACTAACCAGTGGGTGATAGAAGAACATGCTGCCATAGTGGAGAGCAACCCACTGCTTTCCCAAATCTCTTACAGAATGGCATGAAATACGGCCTCAGTGAAGACCAGCAATGTTTGCTGGACATTCTTTGCTGAATTACTTATATTTCTTATGAAAGAGGAAGGTAAATGGTATCTGAGGACCAAATATCAATCCAGGATGAAAATGGATTCCATATCTCATTTTGAGAACCATTGTCTGCTTTGTTTGCAAAGAGCTGGACCCCAGCTTAAGTCTTTTCCACCTCTAAAATCTTGTTTGAAATAATCTGCAGAATCTTGCTATCAAAGAAAGAGGATTTTTCAATACAAAAGAATAATTTACACCTGAGGCAAGCAAGTAGGTCAACTGAGTAATTAAAAAACCTAAATTAAAATGATGCTTCCATATCTGAATTTCTATCTGAATTGTACTTTTTGACTGAAAAGTTCTCAAATTAAACCAGAGATAGGATTTGAAAACTTATGAATTTCCTTACCATCTCTGGTTTTAGACATTTATTTGTTAATATGATGCTGCTTCCAAAACTTAGGTTTGGACTGATAGTAAAAATAAAAGGTTTTTCAAATATTCAGTCAACTTTTTCTGCTTTAGAAGCTGACCTTGTTCAAGATTTGAGATGTTTTAAGCAGTTTTATTCTATTCATTTGTGTATCCAATATCTAATTCTTTAGTATTTATAAAATGTCCATGTAATTAAGGTACAGTTTTGCCATTTCAGAGTTATCTTTGTATTTTAAGGACTTAAACTTCGTGAGAGCTGGTTTAGAAGACTGACCAAATTGCAACAATGACCCGTAATCACTTTGTTTAGTAGTTACATCTAATTGTCTAGGTTTATAGTGACTTGTGACTAGGGTAACTTTATTGCATCTTGCAAAATAGTTAGGGTTTGTAGTGTTTGAGAAAAGCCTTATTTTTTAAGGTAATCGTTAGTCTCCAAAAGAAACCTGAAAGAGCATTTTTGGTCACATAATTCCTCCAAGTGTTGTGCAGATTCCAGACTACAAAGTGGTGGATCTTAGATCAACAAAAACCTTACTCCCTAACATTGTCGTCGTGTCACATTTTCAAAAGCACCAACATCTGAGCTGGCTGTGGGCATTTGACTGAGGCACAGAAGTTAGAACCTCAGCCAAGCTAGGTGCTCACCTGAGAGCTGACCTGCTGTCGTGAATGAGTGGTTTGGACCGCTTAAAGAATCATCATCAAAGGTATTACCAAAAGTGATTTAATGGGAATTTATAAAAGCACGACTTCACAAAGTTCGATGGCAAGGTTCACTCTATTACTTAATACATGGATGAAACGTAGAAAGGAAAATCAAGTTAGAATCAAACTAGAATGATTTATACAGAGACCAAAGATGCAAAAGGGTAAGAGAGAAACATACAAAGGAAAATCAAGTTAGAATTGATTTTTCATGATTTGCACAGAGTTTGGAGATGTAAAAAGATAGGGGAGACTCTCGCTTTGAGTCACGAGGTTCAGAGAAGACCCCCTTGGTTTCTAAACTCCTGATGGAGCTTAGGTGTGGTTGGATCCACTTCTAGTCCCAGACCGTGTCAGTGGTTTATGTCTAAAGGGATTATGTGTGTAGCAGCAGTCTGAGGTTCATTCACAGTTTGAGGTGAATCACAAGATTTAGCAGAATTTGATCCTTTTAACATTTACAAAGTGATTCAGTGGAATTTACTACAATCACAACAGTGACTTAGTTATAGATTCGAAAGGGCAATATTTATACTATACTTGCTATAGGATACCCCGGTCAAGTCACACACGCACGCACACAGACACTAAGCTATATACAAACAAAGGTATACCAGTTAAAAATTCCCCTCAAGTTCAGTGAAATATTCATGTCAAATGCCTCATCATTTTCTCAACGGGCGAAGGGTTGAGCCTCAAGGAGTGAAGGGTATCAGCCCAGGTCCCATCGTCAGCTTTTGGCAATGGTCCTCCGATTTTTGCAAACTGGGGAGTTCGCGAGCTCTGAGAGGCATCCCCCTCAGAGGGAGATGCTGGTCGCAGCCCGCTGCGGTCCAGGAGAGCTCAAAGGGCCTCACTTGGGACCACTGTTTATAGGTTCGGGAGATGATTGACTTTAGTCATCAGGAAATTACCAGAATTCCAGTAGCACTGGTACCATTTCACTTCAGCTACAGTCCAGGTAAGGGACGTTCCAAGGCTGACAGGGGATGACTAATTATTCCTGCTCTTGTTCCCCGCCTCAGCCAGGCAACAGGAATTCTTGGCACGGTCAGTGCCGCTCCCCACCTTAGCTGTGCAGGAGTTCCTGGTACGGTCAAGGGACGTTTAACTGCCCAACTCATTATACAAAGGCCAAGGCCTAACAGGAATTCCTGAGATCGTTGGGTGGCCGAGGAGGGGGGGAATGCACCACCTCACCTGCCTGTTGGAACATGCTGTATTTAAATTTAGGGGTTTATTAACAAATAGATGCTTATATCAAGGTTCACCTCACAGTGCCTAATGCTGGGACAGTAAGAATACCTCTTTATGGGGCTCGTTGATTGTACCAACCTGAGTCTGCAACATATATGTTTGAAAGTAGTATCACTCTCCATTATTGTAGGAGTCCTCAATTCCCAGAAAATACCTCCCCTTCGTTGCATTTTTTTTTCTTCTCTGACTTACTTACAATGTATTATGTTTAACCTCTTTTTTTTCATCTTCTACAAGCTGTTATTAAGTTCCCCTGGTTTGAGAAACAAAGGGTGCAGGGAGAAGTGATATCTCCTGTTAGACAAACTAATGTTCAGAAAAAATTGGACAAGTTTCCAGGCACTCAGGCTCTTCTTTGGGTGTTCCCGAAAACTCATGCCATCTTCCCAGCTCTATCACTTGGTCTAAAAAAGGTATTACTCTTCTTCCTACCACCTAACCTTTTGTGTACTTATATTATCAGGACTACAAGAACATAGAAAAACTCTTTTAGTATTTTGGGTTTATGCACTTTGTCAATTCTATTGAGGTCTCAGGCAGCATGCACTGGTCTCCCTGATGTGTCTGAACCAAAAAGGATGATCTCTCACTGCCAGCCATGCAACGTCTTTCACATCTGTATGTAGACAACCAGTCTGAACATCGCCCCTGTGGGCAGTTGTATCTTATTCAGAGGCTCCTGAGAAGGATCCAGTCTGGTTAATGCTAGCACCTAACTTGTATCTGCATTTTAGTCTCTTACTGAAGCAGTTCGCCTTAGAGTAAGTGCCTAAGTATTTGTTCTAGTCCAAGGTAAAAAGTAGGTGTTCTTGAAGGCTTCTAGAGAGACAGACTCCTGTCCCTCTGATTGAAGTCAAATGAATGTCATTTGCTGTTCCTTAATCACCTTTTCCATTTCACATAAATTCTATTTATTGTTGGTCCTTTTTTACCTGCCATCTAAATTAAAGCCTTTCCTATTTAAATGCATCCATTTCTTGAAGGCCCTCATTGAAATGCAGGTATATCTCCCCCACATCTTCTAAAATAATGGAGCAACAGATGACTGAGTAGACTTGATATCACAGTCTAGAACTTATGGCCTGGAAGCCCCTACTTCAGTGATGGCTCTGTGATCAGACTGATACTAATTTGATGTTCCCAGTTCATATGTGGTTTTAGAAATGAACCATCAAAAGGAAAATCAGCACAATTATTGGCTACTGCACAGTGTAGTCTTAGTAGATACATTAAGAGGAGACATGGGAAACAAATTGTATTCATCCCAATTATATGACCCCGTCCTGAATGTGTTTTAAATGTTAGTTATCTTCTTTACACCCCCTGTTGTGTCAGGAAATAGTATTGCACCTGGGCTTCACACAGAGTTTAAATGACTTTTAATTCTACACTTCCCTTGTAGAAGAGGCACAAACCAGGTTTAATTTTCCTGAACCATGGGCTGGTCCCTTTGCTGTATTCTCTCAACTCCAAGGTAGAGAGGTGAGAGATGCTATTCGGGGACTGTAAGAGGTGGTTTCCAGATTATAGATGTCTTGGGAGTGAAAAGAAGAATTGAATCTCTTGGCAAGGTTCATCCCAAGCTCCATGTCCATTGAAAATAGCTTTTTTTTTTTTTTTTTTTTAAGTACATGTTTTAATTAACCCTATTGCTTCTCCATGCAGGCATGAACGCTTTACAGTTACAGAATTTGGCAACTTTAGCAGCCGCAGCAGCCGCCGCCCAAACCTCAGCTACCACCACCAATGCAAATCCTCTCTCCACAACGACTGGTGCTCTGGGAGCCCTCACAAGTCCCGGTAAGAGCAGAGCTTGCTTTCAAAACACAAACATGAGAATAAATGGGAAGATGATAGTTAAAACTGTGATTCCATGTTGTGTCTAAATTCTATGCTCATATAAATTCTGAAGACCCTTTTAATAGCGGAATACGTTTTTGTTGCTGTTATTTTTAAGCAAATAACTAATTTTTCAAGTGGCCCAATTTGTGCATGTTCACCTTTCCAGACTTATTTCAGGGGCCATTAAAACCTAACAGACCCATCTTACAAAACTCTATGTGAAAATTACAATTGCATGAGAAACTTAAGCTAAATTTAACTTCAGAAGGAATTCAGAACATGACCAAATTCTTCCCAAACTACAGAAAAGTCAGCCACAGTGGTTCTTTTTAATCCCCGAGAGACTGATTTTTGATTCCCAGCACATCATGCATGTATTGCCTTCACCCATCATGAATTTTTGTGAAGTCGTCCTTTCTTTTTTTCCTTCTCTTTTTCTTGCTGTAGCCTCAGTTGAGCTTTCTTCTGGTCCTAACTGAGAATACAGTTACAGAAATGATATCAGATGTACAAGGAATACACAGTCAGATTCTGACTTCCTTACACTAAGCAAAAGACAGATTTATGGGGGAATAAGGGAGAGGATAAGAGGTGACGGTGCCTCTGTGACCACCATGTAGACTTTCAACCATGCATGTCTGATGTCTGCAAAATCCTAGAGAGAAATCAGGGCAAATCCAGAGTTCAGTAACGCTTCAGCATCTCTGGAATCCACAGAGAGATGTTGATTCAGTGTAGTTACTCCGGATTTACAGTGATGTAGCTAAGTCAAGAATCTGGCCGCTTATCTTTACATAAAGGCTGCAGGGTGTAATTATTTGCATCATGAAGTGTGTTTATTGCTGTTCTAAAAAACATTCATATTATTTTAGACACCACTAAAGAACATTTGTGTTTAATCTTGTTTAAGTGTGTATTTATTCCCCATGAAAAAGTAATTCATGGCAGACGGTTTGATCTCATCAGTAAGGAAAACAGTCTTCACTGCACAATAGAACTGGGACTGAGAGTGGTGCCGGGTGTTAAAACTGGCCAATGCTTTCCGTTATATTACAGTTTTATTGTTTGTTTGAGGGAAAGCTTAAATGGAAGGCAGCTTGGCTAATACTAAGTTTGTGCAGAATTTTCCTCTTTCTGGTGTGAGCCTCATCTCGACCTAAAAATCATATTTATTCACAAAATCTCCGAGAAGCAGGTTGGGTGAAAATAATTTTGGTTTGCTGACATATTCTTTTTCAAACCTGAGCAATCTCTTCCCTCCGTCCCGGAGCTGGGGCACTTTGCAAAAGGCTAGTAGTCTCAGTGTCAATGTTTCTGCGGTACTCCTGTCTAAATGTCACCCATTTATAGAAGCGGAAATGTTGCATTTCATGCATGCTCTGTAATATCTCTGCAGTTTAGCTGTTAAATGTCTGAGTAGCCTGTCCTCCCAAAGCATGCTCAGCATTTCTTGGGCCATATTGACAAAACTTCTCAGCGCAACTCAAGGTACTGCACTGCGGTGCAGAGGGGCTGGAAATGAACTTTCCTTATCGTTGCTGCTCTGCAGCAAAGTGGCACCAGAACCTCAGGCAGCAGTGTGTTTCTCTCATGTTCTTTGTCTTGCCATGTTAGCACAGGACTCAGATTCATCCTTAAGGTCCACATTTTCCTCTCTCTCTCTCCAACACAATTTTCTTATCCAGCCTGGCTGACTTGCTGTTCCCGCTTTTAACCTGGTCTTGAGGCTCCTTGAGTACCTGGAAGGTGGTTTCATCTGATGTCCAAGTCTGCAGAGGCACATGGTTAGAAAGGGGCCGGGTAGATACTTCTTTGGGATAACCGGAGCTTAGTATTGCTCAGGGTGGTATTGTAGAGCAGATACCAAGGTTTTTCCAAGGAGATTAATGATTTTGGCTAACACATTGAAGATGTGTTATTTTCAAAAACTTCTGGACATTTAGCCTTTGAAATAGTGTAGTTCAGAGTGACAATTGCTTTTGAAAGCCTTATAGATAGTAGCTGTACACAAGTGTTTCTAATATTAGACAGCTTCGTGTGTCAAAGAGAAAGTCTGTATCTAACAGATCCATTGACCTATTTATGTTGCACAACCAACCTAAAATCAAGCCCTGTTAAAATGTCCTTCAGTTTAACCTCTCTTATCTGGTTCCACATTCTCCACCCTATTAAATATTTTGTAAACCTGAATAATATCTTCAATGATTCTTCTCTGCTCTATGGAAAATGAATTTAGTTCGATAAAGCTTTTCATAGTAGCTCAAAGTATTTCCATTAAAACTTGAAATATGTTGGCAGAAAACATTTAAATCTGCCTTTCAATGTGTGGATATTTGGAGGCCTTGAGGGTATTTTTTTGGTCTAGTTTTCTTTTAATAGAACACTTCAGTTTGTTGTGTTTCATAAGTGTAAATTATTTTGTCTGATTTCAAAGCCTGCACTAAGCCCAGGAAGAAGTGTTTGTGTCTCTCCAGATAATGCATTAAATTAATATTTCTCAGTTCAGAAAACTGCCCAAATTTAGAAGAGTGCAAAGGTACATGCTTAAATTTAATCCTTTTCTTGATGCTGTTAAAGCCAAAATACTGCATGAAACAGGGATGGGCATGAGCATGTACTTCTAATATGCCTTAAACCATGGCAGCCACATAAATCATATCCATGTTTCTACCCATATATAACTATATCTCTCCTGAAGATGTCTCCTGAATCAATCTTTGACCACGAGCTCTTGTTCTCTCCTTTGGAGACATGCGTGATAAGAGCCCCAAAAGATGGTTACTTCAGTTAAAATTTATCTTGCAGCTTAATTTTATAGAGATAAGATTTAGCAAGCATCAAACTGTTACGGAGGGGACGGTGGTCAGGCCAGCTTTGATGCATTGGCAACACAGAAAAACAGGCCAGGAAGTGAGGAACCAACAGGGCATCTGATATTCAAGGATGTCAAGTTTTGCTGCTGGCTTCTAATTGCAATAGATTCAAAAAGAAAAGAAAAATATTCAGTATCTAATAGTGACTGTTAAATCTGTATGAAACTCCTTCTTCAATTCAAGGTTCATACAATCACATATTTCCAAACAAACTCCAATGATCTTTCTCTCACACTTTCTTACTAAATAGCTTTGACCGCAAGAGAGTCTAAGGACAGTCATTCTCCTCCATGTGCTAAATACTTTCTCTTAAGCTTGAAACAGTATTCATTCAGAAAGAACAGAGACAATGCAATCCCCAAACTATTAATTTTTTTATAATTGTAAATTTATAATTTCAATTTTGCATACCCATGGAAGTCTCTCCCTACAGCATTGTTAGAAATGATTTTTTAAAAGCCTTTGCTTAAAAAAACATGAAAGATTAAGCTTTCATTTTAGTAAAAATCCCCTCAGGCAATAACTAGGTTCTTTTGTCTCTTGGCCCTGGAAAAAAATTAAAATGGTTTAAATTGCCCATGGTTAAAGTAACTGTTTCTTGCAATTATCAGATGGTAGTGAATAAAAACGAAAATGAAATCATGAAAGAATAAAAACCAGGTAAATGCATATTATGTCTTTCATGAGTTTCTCATGGGTCTTTTGAAGACTCATTTAATCATCTTTCTTGTCTCTTATTTTGATATGATAATTGTTTCCTTTATTTACTTTAATCACCTCTATTTAGTTAATTAATTCTTCACTTTCTTTTCATTTCACTCCCTTAGAATACTTTCCTGTTTTAAAGGCAGGTACCTATAGTATTTCATAACATAAGGATTTGGGCTGGGGTAACTTTTACCTGACTCCAGGTTGTCTGAGCCAGTTTGTCTCAGCTCCCTTTTGGTTGGGCCCTGGAAGTTTGCATTTCCCATTAACTAGGAAGGGATTTTGGAGGGACTACCTCAGGTGTAGGTATTGGCACTGTAAATTTCTCCATTTAGGCAGGATGAATCTCAGCTGAGTGTCAGGAACCTTGTCCTCCAGACACTGTCCTTGACAGGTCCTGCAAACGGATCGACTAGTAAAGAGCTTGCAGGGAGGCTGCTATTCCAGAGCCTGCAGAGATTTATGGTTAATTCAGGGGGTGGGGGGAAGGCCTGCAGGTGGATGCGAAGGAGGGACATACAAGCTCAGGATCAGATTATCTGCCTCTAACGCTGTCTGACATTTCATTTGCCTCAGTTGACCAGCTACCCTCATTTTCCCCAGGATAATGATGTTTATTCTGACTGTCCTGGGTGGTACAAGGGCGATACGGTACTGTAAAACATTTCCTGATATCAGGAGGTATGAAGCTCCTGATCTTTTTGCAAACTGATGTTAAGCAACAGCAGAAAAATGTTTTGTGCTCACAGGGAGAATATGGAAGTTGGGTTTCAGACACCAGCTTACTTTGTCATCTTGCCCTTCTCCATCACTGCCTGTATTTTTATTGTTATTGTTTAATGCCATAACATTAGGCTCACAGAATCTCATAGGTTGGTAGACGCTTCCCAAGGTCTTTACTCCAGTCTCCTGCTCGCAGCAGGACCGCTCAGAGCAGGTTGGTGAAAGCCATGACCAGTCAAGGTTTGAATATCTTCAGGGATGGAGATTCCACAGCCTCTGTGAGCTCATTTCAATTTTGTTTTTTAAAATTCATGCATAAATGTTTTTTTCAGTAGCCAGTAGGAAAGCCCTTCGATGTGCAAATGAAGAGACGAAACATCTAATTATACATCCAAATTTATCTGCATAAACATACACAATATAACTTCTGAGCTGTGGGGGGATAGAATTGCTAAACCAGAAGCTAATTCAGTTTCAGACTGAGGAGCCTTGATTTTCCATGACATTTTCATGATTATTTGATTCTCTAAACTATTATTTATTCACATAGCTGAACTAGATATTCATGCTTCGGTAAAAAAGCTCTTCAGGTTTATCTGCTGTGTAAACCTAAGAGGAAATCTTCCTGCAAAACAATAGTGTCAGTGTAGAAAGTAAGATTTTTTTCTTTAATGACCTCTTAAAATCCAGCCCAGCTTTTGCTATATTATATCAGAATTCAGCCATTAACTCTTATGTTGAAAAAAAAGTTCTCCTAGGCACAAAAGTCTAAAAATACTCATTTTCAGGCAGATGCTGACATTGAAGAATAACAGCCCCCAAAAAGGAAGTCTGTGAAGTATAGAATAAACTGAAAAAAAAGAAAAAAAAAATTATTACAGTGCCTGTCCTGTAAGAATTAATTCATCCTTATCCCCTGCTAAAAGCAGAGAATTATAACTTATAGTTAGCGTCTCTGTGGTTCATTATTTTCTCTACCGCCTAATACAGTATGAAGATTGTCTTTGTTAGCTGAAGGTATTCATGTTGCGAACACAATTGTTGAAATATTAGAGATTTTATAGAATATACAAGATGCTTCAGCTGAGAAGCAGTGAAGAATGTTCAAATAATCATTCTTAGAAGATTCTCTTTTTGTTCACTTCAGTACAATCCATTTTTCTCCAATCAGCGGTGCAAGTCTGCCACCGTGACATTTTGTTAGAGGCCAGTACACCCACTGAGATAGCTGTGATTTGCTTCCAGGATGATCCAAAAATAACCCTACCAGTAGATGTGTAGGAAAGTCTGACAGTTTGCTAAAGAATGAACTGAGGTAGATGTTTCATGTTGGAAAAGATCGGTTTAAAATGCAGAATGGCACTCTTCATACTGTAGTACAAATTGATTATTTTTGTACCATTTCATGTGGAATTAATGCAGGTTCCATTATTATAAAATAATTTCAAATAAGGTACCACTATTATAAAATAATTTAAAATAAGCTTTATTAGTTTTGCAGCTCATAGAAAACTTCCCTAGTATAATGTTCATTATTTTTATGATAAAGATACAGTTGATAAATATAACATGTATCCTAAATAAAGGTTTATAAATACAGTATACATACAGTACACATACCCTGGATGGATGCTTAAACAACCCAACTGTATGATTTTCAATTTTATATTTAAATCTAGTTGTATTATTAGCACTGTTATCTTAGTGCTTAGAGCATAGAGCTGTCCAATGCCTTAACCCTGATCTCAGCACCACTTTTTTAAAAGTATGTGTTTGCAAGGAAGCCAGGGAAGAAAATCTTGCCTTAGCATGCCCACCACCCAGTGCCTGTCACTTAACTGCATAGTTCAAGGAGATTTGTGATGGGAGAAGTATATTTCTGAACTGTTGTGTGTCAGCTCGGCTTACCCACATAGTGTTAAGCTTCTGAGTCTCTGCTTAGGCTCCTAAATAAGTGAATTGATTTTGACTGCTCTTAGTGCCCAGACACTATGCTACTTCTTGGAGAGATATATTGGTACTAAAGCCCATCTGATAATTAGGTCACCCTTAAGCAGGCATCCAAACACAAGTTGGAGCCAAAAATAGGAAACTGGGCATGCATTTTTGACCTATATTTGTATTTTTAATAATGCTACAAAATATCTTAAATGACTAAAGAAGAGAGTAGGAATTGTGGCTAAAAACCTCCCAGAGTCCTCGTACAGTAAAAGGAGAGGTGAAGGATGATGAATTCCCACAGAGCCTCCCTGGAACAGCACGGTCTCTCGTGGTCTCCTCATTTGGAAAACCGAGCCAGTGATAACCTGAAGGATGCTGATGGCAGCAGACAGGCCGTCAATTAACTGGAATGACCTGTTTGCATATTTGTCCCTTAAAATGTAACAGGTCTCTGTATATTCTCCTAGCAAACTGGTTTCTGAACAGGTGTATGAATTCAGCCCAACGGATGTTAGGAAATTCGGTTGCTAAACGGCGGGGCTTGGGGTGGGCAGAAGCTGTCAGTGAAGAAGTGTGAGGCTGCCCAGCAACTGCAGAAAGAGATGTTTTGCAAAAGCTCCTTCCCTCTTTTTTCGAACCAACATTATCAATTTATGAATTTTTGGCACAGAAATCTCCGACTGTTTCCTCAGAACTGCATAAATATCAAAGTTGTATACTGAAGGACAGAAACACATGCATATTTTTCAGTGAAGCATTGTGCTAGCTAATGCTTTGGGTGGTTTTTTTTTAGGAAACTGTGTGCAGTGCTAAACCATGGATTAGTCAGATCTAATTCAACAGGAGACATGTTTGTTTTTTAAACATTAGTACATTATCATCTTCCTAAAGTATTAAATCCATTGCCTTAGCACATTTCAGGATTTAATTTGCTTGCAGTATACGAATAACACTTTATAATACATCATATTTTGTAAGTGTCTCTCTACCCCACTCTTAATCTCTATTTCAAGCTACAGGAATCCCAGTTTGTAAAAAAGGCTATTTTTCTTTCTGTTGGAAGTACTATTTCAAGTTCATTCAGGGTTGTTTTCTACAAAAGAAACATGATCCTATCAGCTTGGCTACACAGATAGATAGGTGAGCTTATATGCTATATATCTTACAAGAAGTTCCAAGCCCAGAAAATGCTGGAGTTCATAATAGTCAGGAAATAATTTAAATCTTAGCAAAACTCATGCACTTGAAGGAGCTTTCAACTATTTAAGGTTTACTACTGCCAGCACTGCTCCTTCAACACTACTGAATTATACACGTGTCCATGGATACTCATGGTCTGTTTTCGTAAGGCAGGATAAATTGTGGAACATAATGGGAATTAGAGTTTATGAACATCTTTAACCTAATTGTTTCAGCATTGTCTGAAAAGGGCTGGTTGTTTGAATATGAGGCTGCTAATTTATTTTATGCATTGGCCAAACAAAAATATCTCCAACAACTGCATGAGTTCAAAACCAAATAACGTAAACCCTTGACTGCCTTTGCTGTTGGCGGAACAAAGATGTGCAATATGAATGAAAAGAACCAGTGCCACATTGAACGATGTATGACTTTACAAATGGTCTGCAAAGGACCTGGCTGAGTAATTTTACATGAGACAAGATAATCCTCGAGTTCTGCAGCTTACAGAGGTGAATGACTATATCTTGTGGTGTGCTATTACAATGAGATTGTGCTTGCACACCCCACTAAAAATCCTTTCTTCCATGGAAATCATTATTCATGCACTTTCTGGACTCATAACTCCCTTACCTACAGACTCAAATTTTCAATCTATAGTTTATCTCATCTTTATTCTAAAATATCATGGATAAGACTCCTAAGCGTCTGAAGTAAATCTTTTAGGCACATCTTGCTGCAATGGAAAGATAAACATCTCCCAAGGACTATTTACCTGATATTAAGACAGATGTATTAGAGAGGTGAAAATGAAGATGAATCAGGCCATCCTTTCCCAAGTACTAGAATTTGAATTGCCATATACGCATGTGATTAGCACTCTCGCACCAAAAACATTGCTTATGTTGAACTATAGGCTTGAACTCTATTGACACTCTTCTTTTATGGAGAGATGCTACTGCTTGTTGTTTGTTATTTCTTAGTGGTGAAAGTATGTCAAAGATGATGCAGGCACACAGGGGGGCAGCGTGAAGGAACCTGCACTCCAGGCAGGAGATCCTGGCCTCAAGTAGAGCCTTATTGATTCTAGTTCAGAAATTCTTCGGCAAGTGATTTGGCAGTGGTTGTATGCTGAAGTGGCTCCACATGGAGGTCATTTCAGCACTGGGGCACGAGTCCCTGAACAATAGCTCACTCCAAATTGTGTGAGATAGCAGTAATAAACATGAGAGCACAGCTGGAAGTTCCCTGTAGAAATGCTAATGCTCTGGTTTTGATGTGAACTCAGTGGTGCTTCGATGAACACAGGCCACAGCCCTTGGCCCCACTGAGTAAAAGAGTCATAAATGCTCAGTAATTATTCTTTGTTTTCTTCATATTGTGGGATTTCAGTTTGGTTTGATTTCAGTTTGAGTTACAGTTGGAAACATCTAATGGTCAGCTATGAAGTTTAACCCAAGCCAGTCCACTGTGCCTTATTATTCTCTTCCCTAGCCTCTCTTTAAAGTACTTCCCACCCAAAACCTAAAGCAATTTGTAGTTGTGGTCTGCTGGGGAGAATGCACAATATGTTGCAGGCACAGTGCTGAAATAGGATATATGACTTGTAGTTTACACTGGAGGTGGATGGTCTTCACTGAGCAATACATTTCAACAAAAGAGAAGCATCAGTGTGGAATTGGCCCAGAATATTAACTTGCTTTTTACTCTCTCTCTCCATCTTCATAATCTCACAGGAAAATGTACCCTTAAACACAATAGCCTAGATTCACAAAGATATGCCCAATCAATAAATGCTTGTTTCCTAAAATACCTTCTGTTAGATAGATAGGTTTGGAGGAAACTTACAGTACAGAAGACCTAGAAAACGACAAAAATAAGCAGCTGATAGGTTTGTCTGCCATACCTCCAGTACCTTTGTGTGCTCTGTTTTCTCCTCCTTCTTTGCACTGCTGTGGAAGGTCCTTGGTATACACACTGTAATTTCAAGACAATCAGAAATGTCAAGCTAGGCTTTAACATAAATGACATAAGTGATTAAGATAAGTGACCCTGATTTTCACTTGTCCCATGTTCACAGGGCTTGCTTAGCTCTCAAAGACCCATGCGCTACTGAAGAGTATGGATTTATGAGTCTAAAGTTAGTCTCCAGTTCTTGAAGCCCTTGGCTTCTTCTGAATTTGCCAAGAATTTGAATGAATTGGTTCACCTCTCTCTTTTCTTTTTTTCCTTGTATAAGTGAAAGTACTCAAAGGACTTTGTAAAACATAAAACCGTTTTCAGAAAGCCAGCTTCAGCCAAAAGGATCAGCATGGGGAAAGACTCCTTTCCTTCTCTCCCTCTCCCCCTCTGTCTTGCTTAGTCTCATTTGCACGTGCACGCACACAGACACACAGAAGCAGCCAGATGTTGAGTGGATGCAGCTTTCCCTTCCTCCTTTCCTCACTGGTGCTTCTCTTTTCCTGTACCCAGAGAAGATATGGACAATCTTTCACAGGAATTGTTCACCTGTGAGTAATGAAGAAGTAGAGGGACACTGACTTATTTGACAAAGGCTGTGATATTAGTGTATGTCTTTCTATATTGTCATTCTTCTTTCCCCCTGACTCTTTCTTGCTCTCTTGCTTTTCTGGTGCTCTTTCCCTGGAGTGCGTCTGTCACTTTTATTTTATTCTATCCAAGCACAAGCAGAGCACTTAAACTTACTAGAATCTTCCTTTTTGACATGTCAGACAGCACTTCCAAGATATCAGAAAATGAGCAAGTTTTCACTTCTCTCTCCACACCAATGGCAATGTGTTTGTTAGAGGACCTTATGGAGAATTAACCACACCAGACCAGGAAAATCCACCTCTCCTTTGCCAAAAATTGCCCCGAGAAACAGAACCAGTGTATGCTGGTGCTACGTTAGCACCTGGGAGACCATCGGTTTGTGCCAGGGTGAATACTCGGATTGGCTGGAGATCACCGTAAAGGGCAGACAATTTAATGCCAATCACACATGCTAGTTAGATTAGAATACTGATGAGCCCTTTTGAAAGGCCAACTGCATCTTCTTTCAGCAAAAATATTAAAATGTCCCCCTTTCCCCCACCTCCCCCCCCCCAGATTCTCCACAAGAATAAATTAAAACTTGGAGGTGTGGTTATTATCACAGAATAATTAGAACCCATGGGATTAGAGGCACTCAATGTTTGTTAATGCCCCTGGGTTGTGATTATCTAATAATGATGATGCCTCTGTCATCGCTTAATTATTCTTCCCCTTTAAAATGTTCCTTATGCAGTCAGAGCCCGTAGAGTGTGCTCATTTCAGACAGAAACGCTACTGCAAATTCCTGAGAGCCATGTCACATGGGCGGTGTGATTGACTTACCCACTTCTCCCCCATGCCCATGTTTATAATCCTCATTTCATAAGCTCCATCATTACTATACTTGAATTGCTCCTCTTTTCCATTAGAGTCATTTCATTTGCACGTTTAGGAGAAAGGTTTGGGGCCTCCATCTCTTTAAAACAACCAGTTGTTGTTAGCGCTACATAAAGAGAATACACCTTAATCAATTGAACTTAAACATGTAAGATCACATCTGGCCAGAATCCCACATAACAGCGGATCAGTGGTCCAGATTCCCCACTACATAAGAACCTCCTACATTTGGGTGCCATTCTTCTCTGTTTAAGAGAGTACCACAACCAAAATAAGACGTTGTAAACCAGACCAAAGTTGGAAGTTTGCATAGACTTTATCCAACACAACTGAACTTTGTCCAATATCTTTAGTCCTTCACTCAGGCCAGCAGGTGTTCATCTTGTTTAGATAAAGTTTGCAAGACATCATTCCAAACATTGTTGGTTTTTGCAACTAAAGATTAGAAAGAAAAAAGAGAACACAGCCTTAATCTGATTATCCTTAAATCCCGTGTTGTCTCTTAGCTTTATTATCCCTCTTATACTAACAAAGGGACAAAGGAATATTCTGTTTACCCAAGAGATTTTGGGTAGTAAACAAAGATTTTAAATTCAGCTTGCTAAAATTAGAGATTTCTGCTTTGGGTCTAATATTTCTTTTCCTTTTGTCCCCAACTCTTATAAATTTTTTTTCTATGTCACTGACTGGGGAGGTGTTAGAAGTATTAAAATAATTTTGATCTTCTTTTGTTGCTGCATTTACTCTCTTTGCATAATTTCTTTATATCATCTCTTTCCGTGTTTCTACTATGATTTTATTTTCTGTTGCACATTGCTAAATCTAAAGAAAACTAAGAGGAATCTAAAATCTCAAGGAATCATCCAAGGTCAGGACCTCCTTTTGTTAGATGTAGATCTAGCCCTGGAAATCTAGCCCACACAAAGTAGTTGTGGCAGCCTAGAATCAGAAGCACAGCCAAGAGTTAAGTGGCATATTAGCTGTCAACCTCTATTCCTGTAAACAGACCCAAGAACAGAAGCCAGTTCAGTTTTCTGCCAACACATATTCATTCTTCAGCTTTCTTTCATTCTGCCTCAGTGTTATCTGACTTTTTCTACTTTTCCGCTACACTGTTCTACTTTTCATAGGATCATAGAATAATCGAGGTTGGAAGGTCCCTCAGGAGGTCTGTAGTCCAAGACCCTGCTCAAAGCAGGGTCAGGTGTGACGTGAGATCAGGTTGCTCAGGGCTTAATCCAGTCGAGTCTTGAAAACCTCCAAGGACACAGACTGGGCAATCTGGGTAAACCATTCCAGTGCTTGACAATCCTCACAGTACAAATATTTTTACTTATATCTGGACTGAACCTCTCTTGTTTCAATCTACCTCTCATCCTCCCACCATGCACTACTGCTCTGTCTAGCTGATGACCTCCTCATAAGTACTGGGAGGCTGCTTTAGGTCCACCTAAAGCCATACCTTCTCCAGCCTGAACAAGCCCAACTTGTTACAGGATGAGTGCTCAAGCCCCTGACCATCTTACTGGCCTTCCACTGAACTCCCTCCAACCGACCAATGTTTTCCTTGCAATGAGGAGCCCAAATCTGGATGTAGTATTTAGATGTGATGTAACAAGCGCTGAGTAAAGAGGAAACAACACCTGGGTCTCCTAGCTCTTCTGTTCCAACAGCCCAGGATGCTGTTGGCTTTCCTTGCTGCCAAGGCACGCTGCTGGCTGATGGTCACCTCCCACCAGGACACCCTCCCCTCCCCGGGTCCTTTGCAGCAGAGCTTCTCCTCAGCCCATCCATCCCCAGCCTGGGTTACTGAAAGGAATTATTCCTTCCCAGGTGCAGGACTTTGCATCTGTCCTTGTTAAATTTCATAAGGTTCCTGTTGGTCAACTCTGCGTCCCTCTGAATGGCAGCCATTTAATCAGGAGCAGTTTAAGTCAGATCTATTTTATCTAGCCCTTGGAGTCAGTGAGCTCCAGGCAGCAGAAAATCAGAAATACACCCAAATTCAGTACAAGAAAGAGGATTCTGGACTCAGACAACTGCCAATACAGATTTGACAGGAGTCTTTCCCAAAAGAGCACGTTTTCTCTGCAACTTCTCATGCTTGAAGTTATAGAGATACCAGACCTTAAATTTGTGGGTAATATTGATCCCTGGTGCACTGCTATATCGTCTTAACTGGAGCAAAATAAGTACTTTGAACACCAAGTTATTTAAACCCTCCATTAAGTAAAACAACAAGAACAAAGTTGTGGTTCACAGCCGAGCGGTGATAAGCAGGTAGCTGATATCAAAGTAAACGTTGAGCTTCCTGTTGTGCCGTGCGTTGGGTAGTGACAGGCAATTGTGGAGTGTAACCGAGAGCTGCCTAAAGGAAAGCTGTCAGCAGGGCTGACACAGTTACCGTCGTGAATCTCTACGTGGAAAGCCCCAGCGTAGTTAAGCTGGTCTTGGAGCTGCCCTGGAGCCCTGCAGCACCAGAAAGCTGGTTCTGCTCCAGAAACATGAGCTGCTCTTCACATGGATGGGGTGGGTGAAGGTCTACAGCAACCCTCTATGCAGGCAAAGAGCTAAAGCTGCCCTTGCTTTTCTTTGCCCATTCTCTCCTTTAGTCCTGCCCTAGAACCAAAATAATGTTTCCGAAAAGAAACTTTACTTAAAATCTTTGAAATGCCTCTTTCATGTTCTTAATACCCTAATCCCAGGCCTGCAGTGTGACTGTGTATCATTTCCAGAGAGTATGCCAATGTTGGAAGAGGAGGAAGGGAACAGGACAAGGTGAAGAGGAATGGAGAGAGTGCACAGCCTACTGCATATCACCACCCATAAAATAGCACCAAGTTAGCATATATAGTATGGAGTTTCCAAGAGAACGTTTTTTTCACTGGTATATGACTTTGCTGAGAAGTCATTGGAGTTCTTTATTGCTTAGATATTTACCAAAAAAATTAAGGAAAGAATGGGGTCGACCACAGTGCAGACAACCTCTCTGCTAAATCATAGTGGTACATGTGTGATTTGAGTAGGTCATTTTCTTCAGAGCAATACCGACAGGGAGTGTTTATCTAGTACTTTGTTTCATCAAGAGGCAGCCTCTCTGGACCCTCCAGTTGACCCTCCCCTGTTGGGGAAGAGGATTCATTTTATAAATTGGCCTTGAGACATGAGAGGGCTGTGATTTGCCCAGACGAACATAGGTCTGTGGTTTTCTTACTTCAGGATACCTAGAAGCCCTATCAAGGGCACTCCTTGGTCTTAGGTGTAGGAAGTAAATAGGCATGACAAAAATGTGCCTGTGCCTCCAAGATATGGCTTTCTAAGAGACAAGCCAGCAGCTGGGAAGAAGCAGAATTAGCTCTGTCTTGCAGCAAAAGCATAGCGAGCGTTTTATCCAGGGCAGCACGAGAAGTTTGAGGCAGAACTGGGAAAGGCATCAACAGCATCTGGTAGTTTAGCTCACCCTGCATGCCATCCCACAACACATTTCCTCTCTGAATGGTCTACATCTACTTTGAGTTCACCATCTCCATTAGTGGAAACAGGAGCACTTCCAGAGGGCAATTCAGCCCATCCTGAGATAGAAATCTAAAAGTAGGGTGTCTGAGTTGGAGGTCTCTTAACCTCAGAGACCGTCCAAAAGATCAGTTTTGACTAGACTGGCTTAAACTAACAATGAGGCTGCCAAAGGTGGGGAAATTAATCGCATCCACATTGTGCACAGCAAAGCCAAAGAAATATTTACACATCATTGCCTTTCCTAGATGCTGTTATCCTGAATCTAGTTTTCCAGCTGATGTAAATCCAGATGATGTAAATCATCATGACTCTATGGACATAAGCTAGCCAAAAGAATGGCCAAAAGTTTCTATGCTAATACCGCTTGTTTTTCTAGGCTGGCACTGGTTTTAGGAATTGTGTTGAAACATTATTTAAATTAAAAGGGAAATGGCTTATTGCTAGTTTAGATTTTCATTAAAAAAATCTCTGACCTAAAAGGTGCTATAACCTTTTACAGGCAGAAATAAATGTGTTGAGGAGAACAGTTGAAAATGCCAGCTCCTTCCAGCCTTAAAAATCTCTATGAATGCAACATTACTAGTTAAACACAAATATCTATACCATGCAGAGCAACCACTCCAAATGAAAATGTGTTCTCTGTATCAAAGAGAGCTCTGTTAAAGAATATATTAACCAAAGGCCAAGTTTCTTTATTCATAATGAAGCTGATCGCAAAAAATTCATCAATTAAATGGAGGAAGCACAGTAAGATCAAATGGCTGGGGTTGGAATTGGTTTGGGGGGTGTTAGGGAAAGGCTGCAGCCATGCCCTTCTGCATTTCACAAATTCTTAATAATATTATTTGCATTATTTGAAGTCTTCTGGTTGTTTATTAAAGTGGAGTTGAGTTTGGGAGAAAGAGGAGGAAGGTTGTGAGACTGACACAGAAATGTGGGAATAGAGGGGTAAATGAAGAAGAAACACTAAGGTCTCTAATAGTAAAATCAACAATTTTTATCTTCTCACCTTTCACGGTTGGAAAGGCTGAAGTGTTCTGTAAAGTCTCTGTATATGGCCTGGATGGAGAAGGCAAGAGGTGACCAGCGTGCAGTGTACCTGCAGGAAAGAGAGCAGATTTTTCTACAGGTCACTGGACAACTCTTTGCTCTTGCAAGTCTAACTGACCTCTTTATCCAATGCTGTGATATTATTTTCACGTATTAACAGATTTTTAAGGTCAGTGAGGAATATGATGACCATCTTGTCCGAACTCTTGCAACAACAGCCAAAGGATTCAACCCCGTAACTCCTGCCAATAGTCTCTGATTGAGCAACAGCCTCTTTGAGAAAGTTGTCAGCTTATTCCAATGGCTGATGTTAGAGAGGAAGAAGTTCCTCTGAGTAGACAAAATCTTATCTCTCATGTTCTGATGTTTATCCAGGGCTTAACATTGTGAGGGAATGATCGGTGCAGCTGGTAAAAAGCATCTCTGTTCTCCAGCGACTATTGTATATTCAGCTAGCATTCATCAGGCTGCAGCTCCAGTCTGCTGAATCTCTCCCCCTAGCTTCAGTATTAGCTAACTCACTTAATACTGTCCCAGAAATGTATTGAGTCCTTGACATATATAGGTCTTAAGGAGGCAAGGATAAAATTCCCAGTGCAAAGAGAAAAATAAAACACCAAATGTTGTGGATACAGGGTGTGCCATACAGAGTGACACCAGAAGTCCAAGTCATTTACACTTTTTTTGTGTGCTTTGGTTTTCCTCACTGTTGCACCAAATGCTGCTGCACCAGTAGCACAAAGAGGGCAATTCCTAGTGGTACTACAGCTCCGTACATCAAGCTGTGTAAGTACCTGGAGACAGATGCCTACTGTTTATTAAGCAGCACTATGAAGTGATTTGATTCAGAGCAGTAATGTTCTGGTGTGGAGGATAGAGGGAGTTGTGAAATGTTTTAATTTATTTGGTGTCAGGGGAACCTGGTAAAAACCAGTTTATAAATTCTGTAGGTATCCAATCTGTTTTTGTGATCTGGACAACTAGAAACCATAAATATAGCATAACGCTATTCCGACAGTGAATTACACTTTCTTTGCCATTACTCTGAGCAGTTGTGGAGCCCAAGAGCTTTGCTTACACGAGAGAGTTATACAGGTTTCCCCAAAGCAGTGCAGTCATCTACTGTTACCACAAGGCATGTGATTTTTCTTTTTTCCCTTTGGCTCAATATATGTTACAATTTTTTAGTTGAAAGAAACTAGAAAAGGGCAAAGGACAGGAGAAGCACAGTCCTTGTCTTTAGATGGATTTCAGCGTATTTTGGGAGCACATGAGGTAAAAACTCTCAGCTGGCCTAAGCCTCCACGCATGTCTTGTAGTACCTTTTAACTTTTGTTTCATCTCCCTTTAAGTTTTGGGGGGACAAGGAATACCATTGCTTTATCTGTTGCTTTTATCCAGCATTTTGTGAGAAATTTTCACCTCTCAGTATCTTGGACCTTTTATGGCCCCTTTATGATAGTATTTTAGCTCATCACTGTCTTCATTTCATACATGCAGGTCTCAGTCAAAGGGAAGGAGATAAGTAGTGTGGAGTATGTCAGGAAACTTCGTGCAGCAAGGTGCTGGATCTGTCCTTTACAAGTGCCCTAACAAAAGGCGATCCCTTCATTTCTGTTCACCCCCTGTTCAATAAGATGATGGAAACCACACAATTTGTTCAGTTTCTTTCTCCTCAAAGAAATAATAAGCCAAAGAGGAAAAAGCATTGTCCCAGTGGATCTGTGAGACAGATCACTGCTAAGCGAAGAAATAGCCTCAACAACAAAACACTGATTTCTGAGATGCTTCAGTGCTCCCTCCAACTAGTATTTTACATTGATTATATGCCAAGTCATTATTTAGGCAAACTAGATAATCTGCATTGCAACTTCAAATGGGAGAATCACTGAGGCACCTGCTCTGTGTTTGATGGAATAGAGATCCTTGATATGAATAAAAGAAGAAAATGATGTTGGCCCCAGATACCAACCATCCCCGGAGCATGTGTTTGAGCAGTGAGGCTATGATAAGAGCCACCACAATGCACTCTGTGGGCTGCGCAAGAGAGAAGGATTTAATCAGGTTTTTCTGCCTTCTCCAACAGATGTGTTGACAATCCATAAGCGTATGGCTCTCATTCACAGGAGTTATTTGCCCCCAAGAGCTTTAATGTAATTTTCAGGCAGTTTCCTAACCCCCATTTCTCTCATTTCTTAAATATATGTGTTTCCTCAAGAGAAGAGGGTAATAATCCTCTGAAACAGAAATGGAGGGAATTCAGCCCAGTCAAAACCAATCGGATCCTTCAGATTTGAGGTTTATATACTTCATTTAAATGATCTGCTAATGAACATAAGCAGAAACACAGAGCAGTGTTGGTCACAGGGAATTCACTGACATTCATTCACTTTGATTTTTTTCTCTCTTCTCTGTTGGTGCCCACATTATCTGACAAAAGTGGTTTTTCACTTTTTTTTTTTATTACTTTTTTTTAATCAAAGACATTATTGGCTTCTTATTGCTTTGTGGAGAAAGACTGAATAATCAAAGCTGCTTCTATCTGCAACATATAAAATTATTCATAACATTTCAGATGCTAGGGATGTGGGGTCAAGGAATGACTCAGGGAGTCTGAAAATCTCTCCTCACCCACACCAAGAATATCTTCTTACTTTGAGGCCTCATGAGTGTGAAGGCTTGTCTTTGGTGTGTCTTAAGGTTGTAAAGGTGGTTTTTTTGTAGGTTAGAGCTTTAAGGTTTATGCACAAAGTCAAAAAGTTGCCTCCTACTTTCCTTAGTGGATCCTGCCAACTGTAGAGACTTTCTTGAGGGTTCACTGAGTAATCTGATGTGTTCGACAGCTCAGAAGAGCATCACAATAAAAGTGGTCTTAACCATTTCACAGCTAGGTAGTGAATAGGAACAAAAAAGCATGGTGTAGACATGGTGTACCTCCAGTAAATCATCAACAAAATTCTGGCTTTAAATGTTCACTTTTCAGAAGATAATGTAACTTTTTAAAGCAAAAGAAAGAAAGTCTTTATGATGATGCACTAAAGTAGGGCTCAGGAGAGAAGCTAAAAACCTAATTGCTTCTGCAGCTTTTATGAGTGTGATTCATCCGGTGCAAGTTTACCTGCCTGTAAGTTAAGTGTTTAATCTACACTGGTTATTCAAGGCCCTTTTGTGAGAGAGACATGCATTTCTAGTTCATCCAACCTATCCTAAATGATAGCTCTCTCTAAGGTGCTTTATTACTTTCCTATGACAACAGAGTGAGTCTCTTTCTCTTCCTAAGCATGTAGTTTAGATGGATTCATCTCATCCAGCTTCATCATTCCCTTGGCATTGTAGCAGCAAGGACCTTTTCTCCACCTGAGCCTCAGCTTCCCCTCTGGCACAGACTGTGGGGATGTATATAGTATCATTTGTGGGGTGCATATATGTGACTAGTTATGTGCAAAGGACAAGCTAAAAGCCTGCAATAAAATGGACAGTTGGTTACATTTTGTATTTGGCTGGTCATTCTTCTTTTTGTAAAATTCAAGGCTTTAAATGATGTTCATACAGTCTCCTAGAGCAGAGCCATAATGGCATGGTGTCTCACTTAGAATAATTAAAACTTCTCTTAGAACACTTGGGGCCCAGAACAGAAAGCTGTTCTATGACAAAATTAATATGAGTAATTCTATTTTTTTCAATGATGGAGTTTAAAAAGTTGCAAAGTCTCAATAGCCTGGTTAGCTGATCAGCCTGGGATGCTAGGTTGATTGACAAACTTTTGAGAAAGTGACTGATCCCACACTTACTGTTTTTGTATTATGTTCACAAACAATAGCACAATGCTAAATTTTGTGATCCAGTTGTTGCAGTTCAAGTCTCATCAACACTTTCCATGAGCAATCGTACTATTAATATCTTGAACAAGGTTTGTCTATTGGTCTCATTTTCTTTTTTCTTTTTCTTGCAAGTAGCCCTGTTGTGCTCAGCATTATTGTAAACTGTTTTGTGATCAACTAAAAGAAGCAAAATATGGCCTTAATTTTGTCTTGCTTTTTTTTCCTTTCAGTGGCTGCATCAACTGCTAATTCCACAGCTGGTGCGGCCATGAATTCTTTGACTTCTCTGGGTACTCTCCAAGGATTGGCTGGAGCCACTGTTGGACTGAATAATATTAATGCACTAGCAGGTACCGTAAACAGTGAGTATTTATTGCTGTGGTGGACAGCCTTCCCCAATAATCATGCCACAAAAACTATCAATTGTAAAGCGATATTATTATTTTTAATCAATATACAAAATAAGGGGGTCAAGTTGATCTAGTTCCATTCATGGTACATATGCAGTTCTGGAGTCTTTTAGTTTCACATAGTTTGCTCTGCAAAGTGAAGTCCCTTGGGTCCCTGCACAAAGACTCCTTTTCTTGCAGGGAGTACGGAAGGTAAAAGAAATGTCACCAGGGATTTGGGTTATTGTCGTGGTTTAAGCCCAGCCAGCAACAAAGCAGCATGAAGCTGCTCGCTCACTCCTCCCCCCCAGCCCAGTGGGATGAGGAGGAGAAAATGTAAAGAAATACTTGTGGGTCGAGACCAGGGCTGGGAGAGATCACTCACCACTTACGGTCATGGGCAAAACACAGACTCGACTTGGGGAAAAAACAAAATCAATTGAATTTACTACCAATCAAATCAAACCAAGGATACTGAGAAATAAAAGCAAACCTTACAACACCTTCTCACACCCCTCCCTCCTTCCTGGCTCAACTCCACTCCCAGTTCTCTCCACCTCCTCCCCTCCAGCAATGCAGGGGAACAGGGAGGGGATGGGGGTTGGGGTCAGTTCATCACACGTTGTCTCTGCCGCTCCTTCCTCCTCAGGGGCAGGACTCCTCTCTCTTCCCCTGCTCCACCGTGGGGTCCCTCCCACGGGAGACAGTTCTCCATGGACTTCCCATGGGCTGCAGTTCTTCATGAACTGCTCCAGCGTGGGTCCCTTCCATGGGCTGCAGTCCTTCAGTCACAAACTGCTCCAGCACAGGCTTCCCCAGGGAGCAGCGGCCATCTTGGGGGGCATCCACCCCCCTGCTCTGGTGGGGCTCCTCTCTCCCTGGGCTGCAGGTGGGCATCTGCTCCCCCGCTGCCCTCCGTGGGCTGGGGGGGCACAGCCTGCTGTCTCACCACGGACTGCGGGGGCATCCCCTCCTCCCCCGCCTCCCTCACTGACCTCGGGATCTGCAGAGGGGTTCCTCTCACATTCCAATCCCCTCACTCACTGCAGGTTCCCCTTCTTAAACCTGTTCTCCCAGAGGCACTACCACCATCACTGATGGGCTCAGCCTTGGCCAGAGGCTGGTCCAACTTGGAGCCGGGGAAGCTTCCAGCAGCTTCTCACAGGAGCCACCCCCAAGGCCCCTCCCCCACTACCAAAACCCCGCCACACAAACCCAAAACAGTTATCTAGGTTATAGGAGAAGCTGCTTTTTCATTTAGGGAGTCTGACAACAGGTATATCACCTCAACGTACAAAACCTCACTCACAAATGTAGTGATAAGAAAGATGTTTGCCACAGAGGCAGTCCTTTTAAAGTGTCTGTAGGAATTATCAAATTGACTTCAGAACAACATACTTTAAAACTGAAGGCAAGTCTTTGGCTTTTAATTGGCAAGTATAAGAGAATGATGCAGTCAGTCACCTGTAATACCAGAGCATGCACATCTATCCTATGACATCTTAAACAAACCCTGGCATCTCCAGCTAAGTAGATGCCAGTAGTTGTTAGAACATTCTTCCTTGTTCCTAGCCTTGGTCAAGATTTTCCTGAAGAAGAAGGATTTTTTTTTAATTTATTGTTTCTGCTATGATGACTTCACCTTTGCCTGCAATGGAAGAGATTTGTCCAGCTGCATTTTCCCCCTCCTTTTTTTTTAGCTGCTGTTGCTCCTTGCATTTCCTATCGCAATGCAAGGACTCTATTTGGTCATTGCCAGTCCATGACCCGTCATAACGTACCCTCAGGAATGGATGTCCTCCTCAGTATCTCTTGCTCACTCTGATGCTCTGCATGATGTCCTTTTTGTCACTGTTACTTGGCTGCTCGCCCAATCTTTTTGTTCTGTGATCTCTGGTTGTCATTGTTGGGAGTTGGGAAGGAAGGGGGCTAATGGATGTCCATGTAGCAATGTTGAGTGGTTGCATGGGGTCTTGTGTAAAACAGGTCTTGCTTCTGGCAAGGACATGCGTATTTCACACAAACAACCTCATAGTAAATATGACTCAAGAACAACTTAAGAAAAGTAAGTATTAGGTCCCAAAATGGCAGATGTTAGTTTCCTTTCTTATTATTACATTAGTATTAAAGCAAGCTACTGAAAATGTCATGCATGAAAAGCTAACTTACCTGCTCTTGTGAGCTCTCGTAGTACAAGAACTACCCTGTCATAAGTAAGAAATCATTAAATGTCCTTTCCTGATAAACAGTCATTGTGCTTTACTTGGTTTATAAGAAGCCACAATATCAAGAGCAGAGTATGGCATCCCATTCCTTCCCTCCCACAAGTACTAAGAACCCAGGCATGCTGGAGCACTCCAAGATAGTGTCCCCTTCATCAAGACCAAGCACGAATGAATCACCTATGAGTCTTGACTTTGCGTGGGAACCCTTCTGTTGCACTCCTTTTAACACTTCATGCTAGGCTACAAGCAAAGGGTTTATGTTTTTTCAGCAAGTATTTTGAGGTGACGTGTGTGCAAACTTATCTGCATGTGTCGTTTGAAGTATTAATGACGTATTCACAACCCAGTACCCAATTTCAGCTTGTTTTAAGCCACCGTTACTTCCATGGACTTGTACCAACAGAGGCTTCAGTCCCAAGTCTTCTTCGTGGATGTTTTTATGGACACAGAGAGGGCACGTGCCTAGAATATCTGTATGTGTATAGCACTTAGAAAATGTATGTGAATATGTCTGTCTATGTATATACATACATGAGAGAGATCTAAAGAGGGGAAGCTGCTTCCCCACAACAACACAACACACCGTTGTGGCACTGTTTCTCTCAAAAAGGTGACACTGATTATCAATTTCAGGTACTTGTGATGTTAATGATAGTGAAGCATTGTTCGAATTACAACAACCTCCCCTGTGCATTCTAAGGACGAGCCAGTGCTTTTCCTAGTGACCGCGTCTGATGCAGTCGTTCACACTCAAACCTGCCTAGGAGTTTGCCTTCGGGAAACCTTACGTTCAATGAGTCTGAAGTTTCACACTATGCCATGGTCATAAGCACTCCAGTAAAAACATTCATTGGTCATGGAGGTTCCTGAAGTAATTGTGCGGAGAAGTTGGAATCGAGTGACATGCTTCTAATTGGGGAATTAACAAAAGCAATCCAAAGCACAAGTCAAGCGGACCTTAACCCAAAAATTAATCAGAAGGTGGCACTGGGCTTGGGCATTGATTTACATAGAGGTGTTGGAAGAGGTACTCTTCTGTTGAAGCCATGTCCTGCTCTGTATGTGAGAATCACAAGGAGAATGTCTTCCACGCTGAGCTCACTAGGAGACTTTTATCTGTTTACTGGATCCTAGCTGGGTCCATGAAAAAGAAGCTGGTCTGTGGAGACTGATAGTGCTCTCATTGTAGAGAGAAGCATTGTAGAAAGATGTCTGGAGGCCTCAAAAATTAAAGAAAGTGGAGTATGGTAAGTTTAACTGTCTCCAAGGGTTTCGCAACAGTTGTACGTACATGTGGGGATTCACCCACTCTTCCCTCGGTTGTGCTTGAAGCTTCTAAAACCTTAAATGACAAAACATTAGACTGTCTCCTTTGGGCACGTAAATTTAAATAATGTAACTAACAAAAAGAATTATGAATAATGAGGAAAAATTAATAAAGAGGGAGGAAGAGATTCTTTGCAATTAAGAAAGAAGACCATGGATTCAGGATACTGGAGAGCTATGATGCAATATTTGTGTGTGAACCCAGGGCAGTCACTTAGCCTTTCTGCCCCTTATTTACATCTGTAAAATGGAGATAAAACTATTTGTGACAGATTTGAAGGTGCTTGGAAAGCACTTTGAGAGACCTTTGGACTTCCCAAGCATTGTCACTTCTGTATTATGTAGAGTAACTCAAAGAAGTAGAAGGCCATAGATGAGAGACTCCAAAAGGTTATTTCACAGAAGTGAGGAAGAGACGAGAGTTCAATATCAGACTGAGGTGCATTAGTAGAGATAATAAAGAGATGGCAGAGATGTGTAACTGCAGCTGGACCTTGTAGATTTCATAAAAGTGTAAAAAGGGGGAATAGAAAAAATGTCGAGAGCTTTCTGCAGATCTGTTTTGCTCAGGAGGGAAGTGTTTTTGGACACGTGCGCTGGGGTAGCAGTAGCCATGCCCTTCCCAGGAGCAGTGGGGTGAGCTGGGGCTGTCTGGCTGGTTTTTTAATCCGAAATCGTTTGGTGGGAAGGGGCTATTGATTCTAGGTGAAAGAAGGGGGAGGATGCTGCCCACTGCAACACAAAGCATGTTTATCTAGTAGGCTGATGACTCACAAAAGATAACATGTTATCCTAATGCTTCCTTTATTATCAAGTTACTTCAACACTGTAATAGAAGGAGAGATACAAGCTGCTTTATCAGGAGCCTTTACTTTAACCAGTGCTGTGTGTACACCCATGCAAGCAATGACACAAACCTAAGTACAGAAACATCAGAGCAGGTTAAGGTCAGGGTCAGGGTCAAATTTTTCTCTTTTTTTTTTTTTTTAATCTTCGTTTTCCAAATGTTGTGTCTTTTAGATATAAGATGCTTCACAAGCTATCTTGGTTTGCAAGATTTGTTTTATAACTGGAACCATTATACAACAAGTATCTGGCTCTCTTGTGCTCTGACTGAGGTTTTTGTTCAAAGTAGTGGCAGCCAGTACGTCCTATCAGGATACGGCGATGCTCTGAAGTGGGGTGGAGGGGAAAGAGAAATCTTCAAAGTGCGAGACATTTTATTAAGGAAAGGCTAAGAATATCACATCTCTGTCAAGTGTTTAGTCACACAAATTATAGTAATATCAAAAGGTATAATTTATGCAGTACAGTTCTCTTAATTGGCACAGACTCTGGTGGAGCCAGAAAGGTGCCACTTGAGCAATTGTCCTGATTATCAGAGACTCATAGGAATACACTTCTCGAATCTACATAAGAGATGGAAGAAAACTAGTAGGTCAGCATCTTTATCCTCCTCTGTCAATGCAGGGTAATTCCTTGCAGTATTCTTTCTGTCTCTAAATCGCTCATGTGATAAGGTTTATGCCACTTTCCTTGAAGATTGTTTCCCAGTCTAACAGATTTCATTGTTAATTCACTATAACGCATCCTCTGCTTAATTTCCTCACTTTTCTCCAATGTACATATCACCCCTTATTATTGCTCTGAAATTAAGCCCTCTCTTTCTCTTCAGTGTTCGTAGCTTTTGGGTCTTAATATGGCTCCACCAGTCACCTCTTCACCCATCATTTTGCCAACTGAGACACTGCACAGTCAATGTCTAAGAAATGGTCACTGGTGGTTCTGGGGGCCCCATTTTTCCAGTGACTGATCTACTGTACCTCGAGGGGCCTGATTAAGCCCTTTTAAGTTGTTTGTGAGCTGTTCACCTAAAAACTGGGGAGCACAGGATAGCTAGTTGTGCAGAAAACATGGCCTAACCCTCAGCCTTGATGAACACTTACCGCTCCAGTTGACACAAGTCGGAGGTGTGGGCGATGAGCAGGGCTCTGAACTCTGCCACCCCTCCAACTGCCAGAGAGACTGTAGCTCCAACAGAAAATTCACTTTTTCTGGAATTTCTGAAAACAATAATTGTTAACACTCTTAATTTCAGTGTGGCTCATGTAGGAGCCACGATGAGGAATAGAAGCAATGGAGAGAGGCTGTAGCCCAGGAGTTTGTCCACCATCGAGTCAGAGTAGTGAAACTTCTTTTGTAGACTGTGCTGTTTACACGGATGAGGGATGCCATTTTCCGCACAGCTAGCAATCCAGGCTGAAATTTCCTCTTTGGCAGTCATCCCAGTTAAATTAACCTGTTATTTATCAGGATGTAGAATCGCTTTAAAGAAAAAAAAAAAAAGGAGTGACTCTGCTTCCAGTGAGAAGACAGACATTGCTAGAACCAAATGCTTTTGTTTCTTCATGAAAGATGCCTGGTCTGGATGAAGCACTTTTAGTCACCCTAGGTGTGCTGCTGCTCATGTCTTCTGGAGTAACTGGAGTAACTAGAGAAGGAGGATGGAAGCGCAGTCCGTCTTCCTACCACAAACCTACAGGACGAAGCCCATAATTGTACAGAGGGTTGTTTCAAAATGCTGTTAATGGGGGTTCTCTGCTGACTCCGTATAAGCAAAACACTTCTGATACGGGGTGGTCGTGGCCTGTTGCTAAAGACCTTGGTCAGAAAGAGTGGGTTCCCTCGCAGACGGCTTTTCTCCAGTGGCCAACTTGCAAGGACGCAGGTCAAATAGGTCCCGCTCTCCCAGCTTCAGACACCCTCAGCAGAAGCCCGGGTGTCAAGGAGGGTGGGCAGAGAGGCTTTCGGGAGCACCAAGCTGTAGTTCTTGCCAGTAGCAGGCTGCATGCGAGTCCGTTTGACTGTGCAACCCTTGTGCTAAAGTGACCCTGACGCCAAAGTCGTGTTTCTTTGTTTTCAGTCCCATTTGGTGAAGTGCCGAGCTGCATGCCCTGCTGTCGTCGTCAGTGTCATATAATACCAACGACTTTCGGAAAGCACTAATGAACAAGTGCAATTTCTTTTCTCTATTGTTGGGTTTTTTGTAAAGTTGCTCAAATGCTCTCAGGTATGGCGGCCCTGAACGGAGGACTCGGCGCAACAGGCTTGACGAACGGTACGGCCGGCACGATGGACGCACTCACCCAGGCCTACTCAGGAATCCAGCAGTACGCCGCGGCCGCGCTGCCGACGTTGTACAGTCAGAGCTTGTTGCAGCAGCAGAGCGCGGCGGGCAGCCAGAAGGAAGGTAAGGACCCGCTGGCGGCAGGCGAACCACGTACGGACAGGCGAGCGCGGTGGCGTGGCTTCGTTTCTTCGCAGAGCCTTAACGAAGGACCTCGAGTAGCCCGATCGTTGGGTTGGGTTTTGGTTTTTTGATCGTTGATTATTTTTTTTCAGTTTCTCCCGTTTTCTCTCTTTAACCTCTAATGTAACTCATTTTTTAACCACCTGTCCTTCAAGTTACACTTTACTGACCATCCTTTCTTATATAAAGACATTTACCGACTACTGCGTCGCCGGTAACAAAAATCACCCCTTTACGGGTGCCGCTCTCTCTTCCGGTTTCCGGTTTCTGTGATAATGGAGTTAATCTGATTAGGTTTAAGGTTTTGAGTTAATGACAAGATCCGCTTTCGCTTTGAGGGGTTCTTTGCTTAATTGTGGGTCTTGCGGGGAAGCAGCTAAGTGAATGATTGCCCCCTCTCCCCGCGCCAACAGCGAATAAACCTCAGGAAGTTACTGCTAAGAATAAATGAATACTAATTACAAGATGTTTAGGAAAATGAGGTTACCCTTTTCCCCTCTTCCGTTTCCCTGCACACTTCCCAGGCATTTGGGGGGTTCGTTTCTATTTTCATTGCTTTCTCTCATCCTAATTTCCAGCTAATTCTAGAAGGAGAGGAAAATATTGCATGCTTTCTAAGGTTGTATCTATGTTGTCACTACTGTTCTTGCCAGGGCTACGCTTTGGAAATAAACCTTGTATAGTATCCTCATGAGAAATTCTTTTATCCTCTTTTAAAATAGTATCTTGTACTGTTATGGGAAGTGTTTCCTAGGAAGACAAATTTGGCATTCCCCCAGCTGGCTATTGTATAGGGACACTGGAGTTAAAATGTATATTTTCTCTGAATTCTTCACTTCATTTACTGCTAACAGCTTGGATTATTTAAAAAGAAAGGAATTTTTTTTAATTAACTTTTTTCCCTCATTTTTTCATGTTCGCTGCATTTATGTTTCATTTCGCTCACTTTGGTCAGTGACAACAGACTATTTGACACCAAAAAGAAATTGTTTATTTGGTGTCATTGTCAGATACAGGCAGAGGAGAGTTTGATTTTTTTCTAAATATTTTAATTTTTTTCTGCTTATGAATGTTCATATCAAGTGTAGGCTTACTTTTTATTATGAATTGGCAGTGTCCCTTTTAAAATACAATCTTTTTGATTATATGTCTTGTGTCTGTTAGTAAGGGGTTAAGTTAAAGTGAGTAAATTCCATCATTGAATACTGACAACTATGTTTTGTCTCTTAACATGATTTCTGATGGAATGGTGAAGAGTCTGGAGGGGTTGAGGATAAACAAGTACCAGAGAAAAATGCTATATAAATATTAAATGCTGAAGCACAGTGAATTGTTTCATGCATATGCTCTAAACTATTGTTTAAAAAGTTTTTTCTCACTATTTTAAAAAATATTATTTTCTGCATAGGATAGTTTACTTGCGGTAAGAAGAAATAAGTTCCAGGTGGCCAATTTTTTTCTTTTTTTTTTCCCCACCCCAAAAAAGTGTTTTTCTTTTTAAAAACATTTTTTTTTCCTAATCCATTTATCATCTCCTTTGGGGCAAACATTGCAACCTCTTCCTTCAGGCTGAGAGAGAGCAGCCAGCATGGTTCTTCTGTATGGGAGAGGCGAGGCTTCATGACTCTGTTGCAGAAGGTACTCCATAAATCTGATGCGTGCTTTCCTCTTCCTCTCCAGAAAACCAAGGACATCGCATCTGAGGCACACTTAAGTTCCATTAAGCAAGGCAATACTTAAACAGGTTACTCTAGATGTGTTTTTACCAGAAGTGTTTGTTCCCTTTGTGTACCACTTATGCTCCTGGTGTCCACATGGGAAGGCTCCATGTCTGGCTCCATTACACATCATGTTCTTCCAGGCATCCATGGCTCATTTCCAGTATGTTATTGTAAAGGAAAAATTGAGCTAGGGAAAAAAAAAGACCTATTAGTGCTTGGATGAGTGTTTAAACCAACAGAGCTAATAATGTGTACCTCATATTTTGGCTGTAAGAAAAATATTCAGAGCACCTTTGAGTTTGCACCTTTCTTTGCAAACTCAGCTTTGTCTAAAGCCACTTTAATTTCAACCCAACTACTTTATTTTCAATTTTTTAAAAAGACTTACGTTACAAAGTTTCTTCCAGGAGACAGAGCTTTCTATGGGGAATTTGTATTTTTTAAAAAGCTGTCATTTTTAAATGAGTCAGTACAAATTTAATTCTGAGTATCTTTCTGACTTCCTGATTTCCAAGTCACAAGGCTTGCTTTGTCTTACCCTTTTAATTCACATCTCCACCAGTTTCCTGCCCTTTGAGTTTACATCTGTGATCCTCAAATCTGAGCTCAGCTCATTGCATTTCCATAAGTTCTTGCAACTAGAATTAAATCGACAAACCCATGCAGGTGTTTGAGACAGCAGAGGACTCCTTGTGCAGTTCTTGGGGTACTGTGAGAGAGCAATACATTGTGTACCTGTTTTTCTAACCTTAATTCTACTGAAAGACACCTGTATAAGTTGAAGAAAGAGTCTGCAGTTTATCTTCTTCTGTAGTAGAGTTATCAAGTAAACATTTTTCAAGATAGGATGCTCTAAAGAGCTGCATTTCAGCTCTGTTCCATTGATGACCCACTTGCTTTTGTTCCTTCAAAGTTGGAAAGTGAAATGCTTTCTGACCATCACCTTCAGTAAGTATTATGGAAAAATAGATTAAATATAGCACTTGTAATAGCTGTTTTCATACTTTCGTTTTGTTTTGTTTTCCTAAAGGTCCAGAAGGGGCAAACCTCTTTATTTACCACCTCCCCCAGGAGTTTGGAGACCAGGACATTCTGCAGATGTTCATGCCTTTTGGAAATGTTATCTCTGCTAAAGTCTTCATTGACAAACAGACCAATCTGAGCAAGTGCTTTGGTATGTCAAATTTAATAAATCGAATAGTAAAAACTACATGCACTGTACTGAAAAGGGGCCAGGAAAGAAAATTAACAGCAATGTGAGAAATGTCATACTGGAATCTCATTCCAAAAATAATGCACTGTTAATCCTCAAATGAGCAGGAAGATGCACAGACAAACTAGTTCTAACTAAAAATTGGATATGAAAAAACAATAATAATCTTCCAGTCTGACATCTCGCATGAATGTGTCAAGTACATGAAACTAATTACACCCTATGTGGGGGAATGTCATTTAGTATACTATTAAACTGCCTTATTATGGATACCTAATTATTCTCTATTGTATAGCTGAGCCACTTTAAAATGCTCTATGTTTAACCCATTACTTCTACATTACAGGAATTTCTTTCTTCTGAATTAAGTACAAGATTTTTGCAATTAGCGATTGAATGGTGTGTACCTGTAGTTCAGAACTCTTTACAGACAGGTGATGTCTAGGTATGCAGCTCCAGCTGTTGCGGGTGGGCTCCAGTGTATTATGGAAGGTAGCATCTCCCTTACCTTAGGGCAGGAATGAAGGGAGCCTCACAAGATCAGTGTCAAGTTTCCCAGACAACACTTTTGAGCTGCCAGGAAATTAGATCACAACAGAGGAGAAGACGATATGTTGGTATAAAACAAGTTCTAGGGTTGGTTAAGTGGGCTGATGCCTTTCGAATAGCACAGATGCACCGGTTCAGTGCTTTCATGGAGTGGAGTACAGAATGTAAGCGAGTGGCAATCTATTAGAGCATTGGTCTAATAATTGTGGTCTTATGCAAGACATGAGGTGGGTCTAGGAGGAGGAAAGAATCTCTTAAAAGATGAGTTTTATAAGGTTTGACCTAAAATATTGGAGCTTCCATAAAAGTGACAATTCTTTCCCAGAGTAAATGAACACAACTGTATGTATGACAAAAGAGTAACAAGTCTGGACAACTCCCTAGTTTCCAAAACTCCTTTGTACCAACAGTGTTGCTCTGTGCCTAGCACCATCCCTTAATTCCAAAGTGTCCCCATTTGAAGTGTCCCCGTTAACCATAATATATGTTTCTTAGCTTGCATAGCATTACTTTTTTTTAAAATCTAGGTTTTGTTAAAGTGTTTGTCTAAGGATTTGTCTCCACCAGGGCCATGGAAGGGCCCCACAGCTATTGGGCTTTTGAATTTATCTAAACAGACAGTACCCAAACATGAGGAGAATTCATCAAGTTACTCAGAAATACCTACTGCACTGGAATTCAAGCCTTGCCATAATCTGAGTGTTTTTCATCTGAAGATAAGCCCTTAGTACACTTGGAAAGTTCATTCCGTTCAGAGAAATGGTGTGATGTTCTTTCTTGCATTTTTCCATAGTCTTTCAGTTCATTTTTGAAGCATTCACCTCTTTAAGCTTTACAAAAAATTGTTCATATATAGACTAATATAGTCCAGCATGTTTCTGCAATGGGTTAAAATGGTCCGTGCAAATTTGAAAAGTGGAATTGAAATGGACTCCCTATTGATCTGGAGGCAGTTCAGTTAGTATGTTGGGGTGACAAAATCATTGTTGAGGTCTCCAGGAATCTTGATGAAATGTCAAATCAAGCTACGTTAATCGAAACGCAGCAATTGTGGTGACTGCTGAAAGAATGTAGATTAGTTTGGGCAGGCAGCTCAATTCATCAGCTCGCTTCCCACACTTGCTTTTTGTGGGTTTCCTTTTACTCTTTGATTACCTACTTACACATTTATCTGGATTTACGGGACACAATTACCTAACTTAGAGTGATGCCCCGACGTTATCTTATTTGAGGGAAAATGGAGGGGTCAACACCCAACGCATGCAGGAGTCCTCTGCCTTTTTGGCATTAGTCAGCTTTCACTAACATTTCAATTTCTCATTCTTCCTCCCCAGATATTCTGCCACCAGTGAGAGAGTTCTGCTTTAAAAACAGAAAGTACTGCAGTGGCAGAGGAAGTTGAGATTTTCTGATTCAGTAGGTGACCACTTGGTGATGCTGCTAATCACAGCCAAAGCCAGAATTAATCCTGCTAGTTTAACATACTGGCACACTCTGTATGTACCTCCTCAGCTTTATTAGCAAGAATCTTCTATTTGTTGTTTTGGTCCCGTATTTGTGTTTTAAAAAGCTTTATTTTTTCCTTTGTCCTCCCACCCCAAAACTAGGACAATAGTGCATCTGAAGAACCCATTTCTCTCCTGTATCACTAACGGTCACTGCTCTTGTTACAGTTTGGGTTTGTTTTTTTTGTTTGGTTGGTTTGGTCTTTTTTTCCCTTGTAGTAGTAGTAGTAGTAGTAGTAGTAGTAATAATAATAATAATAATAATAACAACAACAACAAAAATTTTGCACATGCTTGGTGCTTTCTACTCTGGAGTTTCCAATCTCCTGCCCAAAGGAGGAGGAAGTCAAATTACAGATGAGGACAGGTTGAACACCAGAAGGGTGAAAAGATTGTCCAAGGCTGTCCACTGGCAGAATTGGGAAGGGAAGGTGCATTCTGAGTGAGTCGCAGGGCAGTGATATACAGTGATGAACTTTTATGTACCACTGCTTCTCAAAATGAAAAATTACTTTTTTTGCAGAAAATGGACTTTGGCATTATTTGCTTTCCTGTCCACCTCAAATGAATGTTCAAAAGATTAAATGGTGATGAGGATGACAGGACAGTCTGTTTATGCTTGGAAGTGCTCTTCCATGAGTTCTCATGAGCTCTAGCTGATTCAGCAGACAAAGGGTTTCACTCTTCAAGCTTATCTCTCACCTTTCATAAACCTTAGAGTAACAGAAATGAGAGATGTAAAAGTAAGGCAGGGGAGGGCGGGACCCAATGACATCAATGCATAAATGCAGTTTTTCTCATAGCAAAATTGCTACTCGAATGATTAAAAATATTTATCCTGATTATACAGATACCTAGAGATTTAAAACAAAAATCAGAATCGTCATGACAGGGTCTTTGAAAATTGATAAAAAACATCATCCCATCCTCATGTAACCTGCGATTTAAGATTCAGACGAAAAATGATGAATGGGTGCAATCAGAAGAAGATAAATAAAGGGAGAGAATGCCAGATTCCTCTGTAAGCTTTATAAATGAAGGTTCTCAATAAGGGAGAAGATGAAAGTGTAACAGTCTAATGTAGATATAGCATTCTGTGTAAAGAGACAAATTGTGAATCAGAATAACAACTGAATGATAAAGGCTGATGCCACTGATGCAGCACAGAGGTGTACGTTTGAATTTGTGGCTGAGTCAAGGAAGCGAATAAAGAGACATAGAATGAGGTGACTTGTCTCAGCCCCCTCAAGTTAAGCATCACCTGAGCTAATTGTTCCTCTGTCATCAGTGGAGGTGTCTAAATTGGTGACATGAATGGTGGGTGGAAAAGGCACCTCTGGGTGTGCCGCCTTCTCTTCATTCACCATTCATAGATGCCATTTAAGTGACTAGTTTAGATCAGTTGCTTAACTTTCAGGTGGCTAAAACTAGCTAAGAAGAAGAGGAACTAAGGTGATGACAAGTTCATAGCAGAAGACTGTTCTGAATGCGCTTAAGAGAACAAAGTGAATGTCAGGAAAGCTGTAGAGCAAAATGCTGAATTGTCAAGGTAGATAAGAGTAGCTACATCTCAGTTGGGGAACACCTGCCTGGAAGGTGCTACAGCTGCCTTACAACTCATGGTAGATCTCTTTTCTGTCCATGAGGCAATCCTAGAGATCAAGGCTGAGATCTGTGAGCTGATGGAGGTAGACACAGGAGTGCAGTGCTAAGACAGTGATTGGAGTCATGTGAACAGATAAGATCTCCTAGAAGAAAATAGGGGAAAGGAAGAAAAGAGGAGAGTGATGAAGCTCCTCGGGATATGGCAGTAATATTAAGAGGAAATGATCTAGTGGAGAAAGCGAGGATGTGATGAGAGATACTAAAACCAAGGAAGGTATGGAGGAACGTTTATTATCCCTTAAGGAGGTAACAAATAATCGATCACAGAAAAAGGTGAATAGAGCGTATTGGCTTTGGCCAGGAGACGGTCTGCAGAGATTTAAGTGAGAGGTGGTTTTGAGTGGAAGGAACAGAAGTTAGCCTGAACTGTCAGAGAAGAGTCTTAAGTTAAATAGTTTGGTGAAGTTGATTTAAGGTGAATCCATAGGGATGGCCTATGAAGGAGAGCAGCTGGACAAGGACCAGATGACTTGATAAGAGGGTCTTTTTCTTTACAATGGGGAAAGTGTATCATTCTGACACTGAAGATGGAAGAGGGCAGCAGTACAAGGTAAGCAAGAGCCATAAAAGAACAGGTTAAAGTGATGGTAAGAAGAGGTTATGAATCAGAAAAGTAGGCAGGCACCAAGCACAAATGAAGAAAGCTGGTAGGAGAGAGGCGCCGAGAAGCCTGTGGACTGAAAACAAAGTGTGTGGGATCCGTGCTTTAACAGAGTGAAGGGATGTGTGTTAAGGCAAATTCAAGTGGAAAGAGGAGGGAGCATTTCAAAGCAGATGCATAATAGCGGGCTGAGTACAGTAGTAATTAGCCAGAGCCAAGGCAGAACAGCAGTTAGGAGAGCTTTGCAATTACAAGTGGGAGGCCCAGATATGAAAATGAATTTTGAGCTTCCAGAATCAGGGAGATTTGAGTCCATTATGAACACAGCATTTTTAGTCTCCCGGGGAAAAGAGAGCTGAGCCAGGCCAGCCATTCTGAATTACCCGAGCAAGCATTATCCCCCTAGTTAGTGCTCGCAACCGAGGAGCAGAAGATCTGGAGGTCTCATCAAGCCCTGCCGTTGTCTTTACAATGCTGCTTAATTTTGATGCTTGCATACCCCTTTGGGGACCAAGAGGCTGAATTAATTAACATTTAATGTACCTTGAGATCTTGAACTGGAAGGAGCTGTAAAAATACAAAATATTAATATTGCAGCTGTCCTAGGCTAAGCCCAAGGAGACGAGTGTTTCATAGCACACAGGACCAGTGCACATGAACTCACATTCAGGTGTGCAAATGCGTATAGGCATCTAAGTTTGGGGTTTGTTTCTGTAACCAGGCTTTCTGTTTCAGCTTCACATCTGCAGACTGGCCTAATAGTACTTCCTAATAGACTGGGAGGTATGTAGATAGTACACTGAAAACTGTCACAGTAATAAGTATCTTCGGTCTCTAAGGTAGGTAGATAAATAACAGATCGGAAACTGCATTGCACCAGAACTGGCCAACTGCATCCCAGCTAGTAAAGAAATATTGTGACGGTAAAGGGGAAGGCAAAGGAAACGGGAGAGGAAATGGGATACGAGGTGTGATCAAAGAACTAATTGAAAGTGAGGTAAATGTGTCAAATAAATAGTAATAATAAAATCCTAGCAAGACGCCTTCTGACATTTGTTCTAACCTATAGTTCGCTTTCTCTCCCGCCTCCGTTCTGTGTCTCGTAGGTTTTGTTAGCTATGACAATCCAGTCTCTGCACAAGCTGCTATCCAGGCTATGAACGGCTTTCAGATTGGCATGAAACGCTTGAAGGTTCAGCTGAAACGCTCCAAAAATGACAGCAAACCTTACTGATCTTAACCCCAGATGCTTACTGCTCTTATTTTAGCTTTCTTAGGGTAAGTCCCATGAGCAAACCTGTCCTCTGCAGGGGGGTTAAGAAAGAACATAGAGCCAACCTTCACCAAGAGACAGTTATTTTTACAGTTACCACTTCCATGTCCCCACTTGTCCTTATTACACTTGGCTCCCATTTCCTTGCCAAGTAATTACTGAGTTGTGTTACTGTATTTTGTTTTGCAGCATAATTTATCTCCTTTTTAAAACAAAAATAAATGTCTTGAAATTCAAAGCAACACACACACACACACACACAAAAAAAATGTGCAATTTAACTCTGTGAACCCTGGTGCCATTAGCACACAATAAAAGTTGTTTTCTATGGATGGATCGTATTCTACCAGGGTGGCACCAGCAGTTTATAGGTTAAACAAAATGGCCTCATGCCAGTTGAAGCACTTATTTTGCAACAAAAATTGAAACAAGTCTTTCCACTACATCAACTTGTTTTTTGAGAAGATTTGATTATTTTTTTTCGGTTCGAATCAACGTATTGTTATATATTAGTCTGATTTTACACTGGTCGTCTTTATATTTCACTTTTTTTTAAGTTCTTGTTTTTTTGGAAAGGATTAATGTAAAAAAGATTTAGAGATCTGTTTCTAAAGCTACAGGGTTTAAAATAAAAAAAATAAAATAAAATGAGTGACAATACTTGATGTTTCTTGAGAGATAAATTTAATAATAATAAAAAAAGAAAGCCACAGGCCTGTAAATTTTATTTGTAAAAAGCATTTCTATTTTTATACAAAATTTTTACTGCCTCAGAAATAATGGAAGTTATTTATTGCCTATTGTTAACTTATTGGATACCTAAAGAGCAGCTCTCTATGCTAGCTAGATCCTTTGAAGTAGTCTCTAGAGTAATTGTGCCAAGAATGGGCGCTTTTTCACTGTTGAACCCTACACCCTTTACAGTTCATGCTTTTATCCTCTTGTTTGTATTTGTCTGGTTATTTTGTTCGTAGTTTCCATTACCTAGTTTAAAGTTCAGTTGTCTGACCTTTTTTCCCCCCTCCCCATACCTTTCTGTTACATTTGTAGAAACTGGTTCTTTCCTCTCTTTTCTCCCCAAAGAGGAATCCATTCTCTCTGACTCCTTTCAGATGGATTCTTTTGGGGTTCCATTGTGCTCTTGTTGACAAGTATTGTAAGTTAATGCAAATTATGTGAACGGCTCATAGACTCTACTGATGAAAGATTTGCATTAGTTTTCTCCTGCACCCATAAAAGTGATTTTGTTTGTGCTGCATAGATTCTATGTAACTTTTTTCCTCTTCCTTGTTTTTTCCCTAGACATCTCCATGCCCGTTAGCCCATCGTTTGCCTAGCATGTCCCTGTGGCGTCTCAAAAAAAAAAAAGTTTCATCGTCCCGTCATTGTTTCTGATGTCTTTCTGACCTCACATCATATTTGGTTCTCCTACTGACCTTTGAGCTAGTTTGACCTTTGAAATTTGCATGTGACCTCATCTAGCTATGAATTCTGGGAAGTCAATGTGAAAAAACATTGCTGCATTCATGCAAGACTGAAATTTATTATTAGATAAATTAATGATAGGATTTAAAAACAACCTGTGGCAAAATGTTTTTTCTTTCTTTCCTTTTTTTGGTTTTCTTTATTCCTTTGGGTTTTTTTGTTTGGGTTTTTTGTTTTGTTTTGTTTTGTTTTTTCATTTCGTAAAAAAAAAATAAAAAAAAAAACAGACTTGAAAGTATTATACAGGGATTGGCATTCTGCCTGGTCACTGGTGACAATAGCAATATGTGTCCAGAGGCACAGAATGTTGGTTTCTAACAGACTACTTCCAAAACAGTTTGAGAAATAAAACTGTCTGATTTTAAGTCTCTAGAGGTCTGTAATAGTTTTTACATTTTTCAGGCAGTGTAAAGTTTTTTGATAAGGCCATTTTAGGTGGCTCACTTTCTCATTAAAGTATATATATAGAACCACTTTTTGTAGATTAGTATAAGAAAATATTTACCCTGTTTTAGGGCAAATGCTACCTACTTGTGTCACCTTTTGCTGAACTGACTCACAGTTAGACAATCCATGGTTTAATGCACATGAAATTACCTATATTTTATACTGTTTCAATGTACAGAAGAAAGGTTACTGTAAAATGTGTTACGTTGGTGCTTCTGTGAATTAAGTTGTGGTTTCATCATGAGTCTTATGGTCTTAAGTGTTCTATGTTTATAAAAGACGAGTTTAAAATTGGTTTACTTGAACAACAAGAACAAAAACAAGATTCAAAAAAAAAAAAACAAAAAAAAGTTGTTTGCTTAAAAAAAAAAAAAAGGATTTCATGTGAAAAATGAAAAAATATTCCAGAATAAGTTTGTGTTGGCTTGTGACGCATTGATGTCATTTTTTTATTGTGAACAATTTAGATGTGTTTGTGTTCAGCAAAATGTGATCGGTTTTTCTTTTAAAGAAAAAAAAATCAGTGAAACTATAGTGCCAAATTCCAAAGGTACTTTCTTCCTAGAGCTTCAGTGTGTTTCTTGTGTGAAGTAATTTGATAACATGGGTATTTTATTATGTGTTTTGTATAAATCCCTAATATTTAAAGAAAAAAGAGGTTAAAAAGTTTGTTAACTTGCTATCCTGTGGTCTTGTTGCCTGAAATTGTTATTGTTTGTTATTTCTCTTTGATGTTTTTTGTAAAACATTGTATAAGTGCCCATGTTTCACTTTTTTAACCACTCTGCACACATCAATGCTGTGAAAGCAAACCTCACTATGTATTTTCTTCATATTGTATGGAAACCTCTAAGGTGAGAAAGTTTTGAACTTTTAACCCTTTCCACCCAGAGCTGTCTTGAGTGTTAATACCTTTTATACATTCACCATTTTGCTGTTTATTTTTATATATATATCTATATCTATAAATATATATATACTTAGTTTTTTGTGGTTTATTTAATACATGGTTGAAATCAGAACAATGCACAGGGCAGATCTGAAGGACAAAAATATTTTACTGCTGTCTAAATTTCTTCTGTATCTATAACTAAAATTATTTAAAACCGTAATTAACTTGTGGTTTTCCTTTTTAGATTTTGGGGGATTTTGTCTTTTCTTAAAGAGCTTTTAATATGCTGCTGGAATATGCTATTCAGTATTAATAAAATAAAAGAAAAAGAAAACAATTCTTTAATTATCTATTGTGTGAGCCACTCCCAGACAGGAGTGGTAAATCCACCATTTGAAAACCTTGAGGAGAAAAAAAAAAAAGTAATATTTTTGTAATTTAAATAAATGAACTTTTGCTTAAATCAGATGCACTAGATCTTCCTGGGTGAAAATTCAGTGTGCACTGCAGTTAAACTACTTTTTATGGATAAAGTTTACATACACTGTAATGTTTGGTGTTACCTGCCATTATTTGTAACGGCAATATATTGGCTTACTCCTGCAGACACTCGTATAGAGAGGAGTAACTTTACTCGTACAAGTAGTCCCTGGGAATATATATGTGACTGATGTGGGTGTTTGCTGGAGGAAGCTCTGTGTAAGGAACCAGAAAAGAGATGCTGGTAGCCCTTTTCACTGCCTTGTAAGTCTGATTAGATTGCGTTTCTACCGCACAAGTAGTGACCAACAACCAAATTTGGTTCTTTGCTACCGGTATAGAGAATTCATTGCCAATCCAATGTGTGTGAGCAGCAGTACCTGCTACTGATGATAAAGTGCCATAACTTCTTCCACTTCCTATTTCTATCCGATTATATTCGAAGCCGCCTAAAATTAAAAAACGAAGCCCTATATGAACAACATCAGCTGGTGCACTCTTGTCTCTCATCCCCAACTTAAATGCTTCTTTATGTAGAGCCCTGGGATGGAAAGGACTAGCCTCTAGTGATGCAAAAAAGTTTCCTTCTTATAGCACATGCACTTATAAATAAATGATCTATACTTTTCTCACATGTTTTTACTACTGCTGGGGCCTTCCTACACCCTTTGAGGGCTATTTTGTACTACTTGCAGCAATTTTGCATATTCAAAGTATCATCTCACGTACATTATATTATATATATGTACATATATATATAATATGAGATCATCATTTGGATTGTTTCGACTGTTTCACTAATTTTTCTCATTGTACCCACCGTATAAATTTTCAAAGCTTTTTTAGATGCCCTAGTGTGTCCTGCGGGTTTACCAGTACAGTTAGAGCGGTGATGCCTTTGGTCCTCAGGCAGTGTAACTCGGCATCGGGCTGCCCCGAATTACGCTACACGGGACATTGGCTTAGCAGTGGGAGAGGAGGAATGTTTCTGTACTTCCAGGCAACTGAGATGGGTCATTGCTGAGAAAAGTGTCCATCCTGAAAAAAAATCGAAAACAAAAAAAAATTGAAAACAAAACCAAAAACCCAAACATACACCTCCTTGGAGACAAATTATCTACCAGTTCTCTTTCAAAATATTGAAAGGAAAAAGCTGCAAGGGTGCAAGGGCCTAATAAGAGAGGAAGAAAAACAAGGGAAATTGCTTTACAAAATTCTAATCAAAAGACTAGACTAGTTGTTTTTTCAAACAAATTAGCTAATTGCGATGAAATGGCAGTCCTCAAAGGAGTAACAAGTTCATCTTTCTTTCACCATAGGGGTTACAGTTCCTTGGCTTGTGCTACTCTGGAATCATTTTACTGTTTCTGTTTTTATTATCTTAAGTGCTAATTAACAAAAGGAAAAAATATCCTGTAGTTTCATTACCTTTTTGGATAATGTCATACAAAAAAAAAAAAAAAACAAACCTATGTATTTGTGTTTTTTTTGTGCTGTGAGAATTGTTGTTTGTAGATTAATAATACTATCATTTTGTTTAGAATTACAAACTAGTTTTTAAGTATTGTCTGAGAAAAGCCAAAGTTAATGCAATCTAGTGGAAACTGTAAGACCATTTGAGTATTGTTTCTGTTTTATTGATGCATTTGGATTTTGTTGTTTGATGGAATTTGAGCCAAAAAAAAAAGAACAAAAAAAAAAAGAAAAAAAAAAGCAGGCTTTCCTATTTCTACAACTTGATTGTACTTATGCATTTTGTACCAGTGGAACTTTTTATACTGGAGATTAAAAAACAAATGGAAATTTTTGTGGCTTACTCTCGTGGGCCCCCTCGATCATGACTGATTTTCAAGTTTGATTTCTGGATGGTAGAAAGAGAGTTGGTTTTGTTTAGAGAATTCAAAACTTTGGCTTGATTTCTTTTTTTCCCTTTGCTTATAACTAGTGTTTAGAATTTTGTCTTAACAAAAGCGGTAAGTTTCACTTTTTATTCTGTATCGTGCAGTTACACAATAAGGTAATTAGAATTAGGAGTACTCGGTCACTTTGCGTGGATAAATGTATTAGTTAAAACGTTAGGGGTTTGCTTTTTTGCTGTTTAGATCAGAGTTTTTTCTGATTCTTCTGTCCTCATTGTGAACATAACCGTGTAGTTGAAACAGTCAGACTTATTTTTGTAACGTATGTTATTGTGTGATGCAGTTTTTTGCTTCTGTCTCCAATATTAAACCATTTTCCTAATACTTGTCTCTCTACTTTGTGTGTTGTATTGTTGGTGGTCATTCTGTGTTGGTAATACATCTACACACCTCACTGTTTCACGTGCCTGTTTTTTTTTTTCTCTATTTGTTGGTTGTGTACAAAAGATACAGTCGATTCCACCTAAGTGAATATCTGATTGGGGGGCAAAAGAGGATTTGTACATTTTAGACATGTTATGGTTTCTTTGATTTTTCTTTTTTTTCTCTCTTCCTCCCCCTAGTCATGCCTTATCACTTGGATAATCTATATGGCAGGAAGCATTTTAAATGAGTTTCCTGCAAAGTCATATTGAAGGTAGCTTTTGTTAGCCTTCTAACTGCAAAAGCTTCTGCACACAAACACACAGAAGCCACCTGAAAAGATTTTTTTTTGCTGTGACATTTCAGTCAATCTGGAAAATGCGGATTATGGAGGTCAAGTCTTCCTAGTCATTAAAAAAAAATAGTAATACTCTGCCGCTACTTCGCAGAAGCATATGAAACATTCAAGAAAAGGAGGATATAGCCTTGGGATTTCTTCCAAACTGCACAGTAATCTGATGGCATATGGTGTTAGTCAAACTCTCCTTAGAAACTAATCACATCTTAACTAGGGCTGTGAGAGTCTGCAAAAGCCTACCAGGTGATCGAGCTTGCTATGTGCAGTTATACATATAATAATTAAAAAAATAAAATAAAATCCAAGTGAGTGCAGGAAGACGGTCCATTAAAGCCAGTGGAAGTTAAAAAAAAAGAAAAGGAGCGATAAATGATGGAAAAAATCCCTGTTGTTCAAATGGGTGATATTTTTGCTGTGGGCTTACAAAGCAGATCATTCTCAGCATTGGCTAATAGTATTACACAAATCTCAAAAGGGACAAAAGAAATACCATAGCACTTTTTTTCTCATTATTTTTTATGGTTGGCTTTTAGCTTTTTTTATTCTTTCATTTCCTATAATTTTTTCCTCCTCACAAGAATCTCTCTGCTCTCCCCCAACCGGTGTCTACCATGATGAAATAAAAGCTGCAAAAGAAAAATCTATGTTGTTCTGGTTTACAAAAAAGTCTTTCTTCTCTCCTCTGTTTGATCGCAGATACAAACCTTACAATTTGGAGAGGGGGAAAAAAAATAAGCAAAACCAACCAAACCAAACCCAAGGAGGAGAGAGCAGCACTAGCGAGTGCTCTCTGGAATTCAAGCCATACGCCCCCGTCCCTTTCCTTTGTCCCACTTTCTGTGATGCTCAGGAATCGAAGACCACTTAAAAGTGCTCTTATGAGACCCAAACGACACTCCTCCCTCTTGTCTCCTCTCCCCTGGTCGTTCTGGCACTCTGGCTTTGGCTCACACACACAAGCACACACACCCCCCCCCGAGTAACATCCGATGAGGTCATGGTGCACTGGGTGTTTCCATGTGGTGTCAGCAGCGACGTTGGCTCCTGCGTTTGGAAGAGTTTTGAAATTTTCCGGTGGCTCATGAGTTGGCCTGGTTGTCATTGGTCGATAGATTTTTTTTTTTAATTTTTTTTTTTGCTTTTTTCACTTTTCCATTTCCATGAAAGGCAAATAAGTGATGAGTCTGGAGTCCCAAACAAGCTCAAACGTCATCTTGCAGGGTCTGTTGTCAGAGGTCAGGGGTCCAAGCAACTCTAAGATTGATCTAAAACCACAGAAACCTGTAGCGGACAGCCCAGGCAGGAAAGCAGAAACCGATGGTCAGACTATATCCTGGGCCTTTGACACCTCTAGAGTTTATGGTCCCAGTTTGGATAATTTTGACACCAGTGGATTCAGTTAAGTAAGTCTTGACTTGCATGAATGGTGAATCAGAATTCGTCTCCGGGTTTTTTAGGTTGCTGTGGATGTTTTCTTTTTTTTTCTTCTTCTTTTTTTTTTTCTCCAAACTTGGTCTTAGGAAAGAAACTAGAGCTTTGTGAAGAGTCTTTTCTTCCAAAAATACAACTGAAAAAAAAGACTTGTACTGCAGTTGGGTTTCTTTTAAATACTCAGGGCTGAAAGATACAGGTTTTTCTTTCTTTTTTTTTTTTTTTATTTCAACAATGGGGAAAAATGAGTTCCTTAAAGCAATGTAGCTGAACAGTTTGTCCTGCTTAAATGCACGCTTTTAATTTCAATTATGTAAGGCACCTTGCAGTGTTAGCAAAATGTCTCTTTGTTAGCTATATGTGTATCGCCATGGGAAATTACCAAACTGTCACAAGACTTGCTGATTAAAGAATAGCCTGCCAGAGTGTGTGTGCCTTTGCCCAGTGTGACTCTTAGGTATTAGGCTAAGGAAAACAGTTTAACAAAATGTAGTGTGAATCATTCCTGATAAGTGAATAAAGCATTGTGACCAAGCAATCAGATTATTCACTTATCAGGAATCGACTGTACTGATAGTTTGCCTGATTGTTTTTGTTCCTCATCTCTGTTGTAGTTTCACTACTTTGCTGTGTTCTGTTTTTTCTCTCATGCTCTTAGCAAAATCACTGGGAATATCCCTTCGTGTGATCATGAAACATGCTACTGAGTAACAAATAAAAAAAAAAATTTAAAATATAAAAATGATATCTTAACAAAATCTATGCACTTGCTATCAGGAACACAATACTGGATGTGTCTTATATATATTGAACTATAATAGTATTCGATTTCTTAAATAAAGCTTAAGAAAGGATTCTGTTGTCTGTAAAATTTTATGAGCATTAAATGGAAAAAAAAATGTTTCTAGGGTTGGGCACTTTTTGTTATATGAAATCTTACTGGGCACACGGTCTTGAACCGTGCCCAGGCAAATGTTACATAATTCGCTTGATATTTCATTAATAATGGAGACCTTGAAAATTAGGCTTACTGCAATGTGTGGGGAGAAAAAGTCTTACCATTCAGTGACTTGCAGCAAACGATATTAAAATGCAGAAATTTCTATCTTTTTCTGTATTTGCAAAAGCAAACGTGCTTGCTTTTGTACTAAAACTGAGAAATAGCTAAAATATGTGAATCAGAAAATGTAATGAAACAATGCTATATTACTTCCACAAGCAATACTCTGCTTCTTTTTGGTATGTGACTTTTTTTCCTCTTGATTCTAGATAGTTTTAGAATAAAAAAAATGAAGCCCCGAATGCTTAAAATCACAGATACAACACTGGAGGTCAAAGCATCTTTTTGCAGAAGATGTGTGGCTTACTGTACGCTTCCTGTATCTGAGCCTTCTCTTAGGAAAGTATTTTCACATCAAAACCCATGAATTAAATGAGAATTGAATAGCTAAAACTGTTGAGTACACTGAAAAATTTATTCCTTCAATGGCTGTACATTTGCCACAAAATTGTAGGTTTCAAACTATCAGATTTTTATGGAAATGCCCGTACTACTTGTATTTAGCAGACTTTCAATGACAGCCTTTGGTGGTAGAAAGATCCAGGAGAGTGGTGGGGGTTGCTTTCTTTTTTTCTTTTGAACTGCATTACTGCCTCACTTTTCATATGCCATTATATTATCTGAAAAAAAAAAAAAATTAAATTGTGAAAATCTATCCGCTGCTTGTATCATTCTCCTCTATTCATACATATTTAGCAACTGTTATTGAGCTCGACATCCAGCAGCCAGGTTTGTTAGACTTGTAAGCCCAAAATACTGCTCCCCCAGAGAGGCCACGGAGAGGATTGACCTTGGTGGGCAGCAGGATGGTCCTGTCCATCCCACATCTGCACAGAGCTCAGGTGGGGACCCAGCCCTGCTTTTCAGGGGCTGCTGATGTAAGGCAAATGTTAAATAATAGCAACGATTAGCTAATATTTGTATTCCCTCTGATTTTCCTCATTAGCAGACTTTCTTTTTTTCCATTAAAGGGAGCTGGAAAGTTGCAGTCATTTTCTGAATCATTCGCCCCTGTTGATAACCTAATTGTTTTATATGAATGCTAATATTTCCCTCTCACACATTTATATCTATCAGCTAAATCAGCAGTAAAGGAAACTCTTCTGGGATACATTCCTATATCAATTAGCAAGGATTTATGCTCCAAAGCACCATTAACATTAATGGGAGTGTGCTCTTTAGCATAAACAATTGGCTATAGGTCTGGTGGACTTTATTTCATAAACAAAGAAGGATTCGAAACTTGGAGACTTGTTTTCTGAAGACGGTACTTCAGGGAGTGATGTCCCAGCCTCCCCGGGCTGCTCTAGGGACATCTCACTCGCAGGACATGCATAAATTGTTGACTTCACAGCAAAAGGAGACAGCATCCATTTGGAAAGTGGGCTAACTTCTGGTATGAAGTTTTGCTGGCGTTTTCCCTTCCAAAAAAACTTGCCTGGAAACACACCAGGCAAAATTTTCAGCGTTATCTCGCATCCCTCTGACCGATGGCTTGAAAAATTCCACTCTTGGCTCACCCACGTTGCGTGGTGCCGCAGGGTGCAGACCACAGAGGTGTTGGAGGGAGGGATTTTGGAGAGAGGCAGAAGGAAGACCAGAGGTGAAGTCCTGCGGGAAAGCAAGCAGTGGGTTTATCGGCTCCCTGAACTGTAGGTTTCACAGCTCCATGCCTTTCAGTAGAGAGTTAGAGGGGACCAGAAAAATCACCAAGTCTCACCTTTCACATGTACGACAACACAGTTTCCCCCCTCACCCCACGCTTGATCGACTCAACAAATGTGCAACCAAAAAGTTTTAGTCTTAATCCAAAGCCCCTGGGAGTTGGGGTGAAAGTCCACTGCTTCCCAGAGGTGCACGATCTGCTGAACCCATGCCTGTACTTCTGCAGATGTTTTTTCTGTTGGTTCTGGCTCTGCTCAGTTCTGCTACATTAAAGAGCCTTTTTATATCTACCGTTTCCCCCCCAACGGCACTCATAAGCAGGTCTCGAGTTGCTTTTCATCCCTCTTTTCAATAAGATAGATAGATCATGCTCTGGAAGCATCTACATGCAATAGTGGGATTTTAGTCCCTGAATAATTTGTGTCTTTTATTTCTGCAGCCTTCTTTTTTTTATTCTTTCTTTTGTTCCTGACAGCTTTTCTAAATTTGGGGTACCAAAGCCAGATGCATTATTTCAACATCAAATCCAGTGGTGCAACATGCAGAAATTAAAAATTTCATCCCTACTCTACTCCTCTGAATTAAAGAGTCAGGGATTGCATTAGTCCTTGAAAAGAATAACATGCAAAAGCCACAAAACACCATATTGGCAGAATTATTTTGGGTTGCTTCCTTAGTATGCCTAAATCCCTCTCAGATGTGTTGTGCTCCAGGTTCCCGCGTGTGGTCTGCTTGCCTGTTCTTAGACTTGAAAGCTTGCCCACAACCATACTAAGAGCACTTTTGTATAACTCCTAGTCCTCTTCATTATTTTCCAATGTTATCAGCAGTTTTAATATTTACTTCCGAGTCATTAGTGAAAATATTCAATAGCATTCAGACCTATTACTGATCCCTGCAGAACCCCTCTAAAAAAAAAAGATCTCCTACAGTGATTCCCCTTTGACAGCTTCTTTGTTGACATGTCAGCCAGTTCTTAATCCATTTTATGTGCCTTGTATTGATAGGGTGGAATGCTAATTTTTTAATCAGGGTCTGCTGCTCTGTCAAACATAAAAAGTCAGAATATATTCCATCTTTGCAATTACTTATATCAGCCAAAACCTACAATCACAGCAAAGAATGAAATCAAGTTTGACAACCTTTCCTCCCTAAAAAACTGTTGATTGGCATTAATTGTTTACCTCTTCTTTAATGTCTTCTACCCCTTTATACCCATGTCAGTATTTCCATTATTTTGCCGACGTAATGTCAAACTAGCCCACCATGAACTGGGTCATCCTGCTTGTTTTTGATGAATGTGAGCACGAGAACGGCATGTTCTCCATTGTCTGGGATGCTGCTGGTGTGCTTAAAGGGTCCTAGAGGTTTGTGTCAATGGATGAGAGCTCTCTGTCCCATTCTCAGCCCAAGGTACCTGGGGCTACCTGCTTGGAAATACTGTATCTTTAATAGCAATGGTAGCTAAATAGACCGTTAAGAGTTGGACCAGAAACTATTTTATCCTTCTTCTAACACGTAGGTAGAAAGAAGAGAATTTGTATTATTTCCTCTTTTTCTGCAGCATGACTAGCAGTTTTCCCATCTCCATAAGCCTAAGTTCAATGCTAAAATGAACATACTTAAAGAGATTTTTGCAGTTGTCCTGCCCTTCTCACCCAGGTAGAGTTGATGATGTAGTCGGGAACTATGGGGTAACGCATATTTATTTATAAGCCAATAGGGAGCATGGGTGAAGGTAAAACACTTTTTCATTCAGTCATCCTCCTCTGAATAGCTACAGTTGTTTCTCATGGATGCACATATGAGTTAAAGCCCTGTGGCTCTGAAACACAGTGGAGAAGAATCGCTACCACCTGGGGGGTGGGGGATACCTGGATGCCCAGGACCTATTAGAGAAGGGAGGTCATTTGGAAATCAAAAGAAACCTCAGTCAGTCAAACTGACCTGACACCAGTGTCATTACAGAAAAAAATGTATAATTCCTCCAGCTATAATGGAGGAAGGCAACGTGCTGCTTTATGCAATAGCATAGGCACAAATGCTCTTTCAGGCCACGGTGGTGCCATATCGGTCTCTGATCATGCCTCTTGGGCAGAGACCATAAAGGTGCTGAGATACCGATGTATCTGCTCAGGAACCTCAACCTCAGCCCAGCATCCCTCAAAGCACACACGTGTCACTGCTTAACCCTGTAGACATCTCTGCGAGTCGAGGTAACGTAAGTGCATCCTGGAGACAATTCTTCCCACCTGAAGCAGTATGGCTAAGACCAGGGAATGGAGGAGCTCTCTGGAGGTGTTGCTGACTTTCCATTGGACAACAGAAGCAGAATTCAGTTTTCTTAGTAGAGGAATCAAGTATTGCTCCCAGTGCCTGAGGATATACTGCTTAACTACTAGCTGCAACCACTGCAACAGAAGGGCACAGTTCTCCTGCAGGTCCTTTGTCATACCTGCCAGCCCCATGTGTGTGTCAGACTACTCTGGGTATCTCAGATAGCACAAAGCATCTCTGCTTAGGCAATTCGGTCAAGCCCTGGATGACTAGCTGAGCCAACTCCGAGGCCCAGGTGCACCAAGAGTCTTAGCTCCCATATTGGGCAACAGTCAACCGGTCAGCAGAGTTATTCTGCGTGCCCTGAAATAGACAAGTACAGCTCAATTTGTTTGCCAGACGTAGGCATCTAGTGCTGTTTGGAATGTCCTAGAATCTCCAAAATATCCATGAAAGGCCTGCGGAGGTGATGCAGGATGAATGGGACATTTGTGACCTCCAACATGGGATATCCTAGGCCATTTCAGGCTCTAAATAGCATAAGCATATGAGTCTGGTGCAGCCAGATAGCCAGCTAAGGATCCCTAAGCTTAGAAGGATGAGTCTGTTAGCTGAATCCCACTTTAGGGCCTTTATTCACTTTCCTAAACCTGGGCCACATATTGGATACTCCAGGGAAGCTCAAATGGCATTGATGCCTGCATTTATAAAAAAAAACAACAACAACAACAAACCAAATAAGACCTCTAGGAGTCTAATTTGTAGATGGCTGAAGTTGAAATTCAGTGAATCCCATTGCTAGCAAATGAGCCCCAGGTGATGTCCCAGAGACTCTAAGTGGCAATTGTGCCAAAAAAATGACGACCGCAGCGGGACTGCTTTCACGGCGTAGATGTGTGCAGAATATCCCTATGACAGAAGAGCCAGACCCCCAAGAAGTTGTACTTACGTGATCTGTAGAGCACCTCTGCCATTAGTTTAATCCCATTCAACTTCTGGTGCTGAGGATCCCCAGGAAATGACTGCTTACCCCTTATGGACTTATACCCAAAGTATCACATAATTTGTGCCACAGCAACCTCGGTCCCTGATCCTGGTATAATCATGCCACACACTGGAGCACCCCCCCCTGCCCCAGACCACAGATGAGAAGCAGACACTGGTTCCTTCTGCTCAAAAGAATAATAAAATAAAAAGCAGAAACGTTCACAGCCTCTCTGGGCAATTTGTTGCACTACTTTGACTGGTGTCAAAGACATGGTAAAGATGTTTTTCCTGATATCCAGCATGAACATCTCCTGTTGTGATTTATGCCCCTTGCCTCTCACACCTTGCCACTCTGCAAAAAAACCCGCTAAACCTTCTTGATAAGTTCCTCATAGATATGAAGGGAGGGTGCTGCTGTTAGGGGCTCCCCAAGCTGTCTCTGCTCTGGGCTGAACAAGCCCAGCTCCCTCAGTACCTATGGTAGCCTGCCCAACCATGCTGGTGGCCCTTTGCTGAGCTCCCTCCAGTGTGTCCATCAATTTTCTGTACTGGAGGAACCCAAAATTGGATGCAGTATCTACACGTGGTGTAACAAACGTCTTATGGGGGGGCAGGGATAACAACTTCCCTCAGTGTCCTGGCTCTGATTCTCTTCACGCAGCCTAGGATGCTGTTGGCTTGCTTTGCTGCCAGGGCACACTGCTGGCTTGTGGTCACGTCCCACCGGGGTGTCCCAGGTCCTCTTCAGCAGAGCTGCTCCCCAGCCTGTATCACTGCAAGCACCTCTTCCTTCCCAGGGGCAGGTCTCTGCATTTGTCCTTCTTGAATTTCACAAAGTTCCTGCTGGCCCTTTTCCTGCAGCCTGTCGAGGTCCTGCTGGCTGGCAGCCCTGCCCTTGGTCACCCACCCCATCCATTTGGTGTCCTCTGCAAACTTGATGAGATGGGATACGAAGCGGTGTGAAATATGGATGTTTCACTTGCGTTGTTGTGACGAGTTGACCCTGGCTGGACGCCAGGTGCCCACCAAAGCTGCTCTATCACTCCCCTCCTCAGCTGGACAGGAAGAGAAAATAGAACGAAAAGCTCGTGGGTCGAGATAAGGACAGGGAGAGATCACTCACCAGTTACCATCATGGGCAAACCAGACTTGACTTGGGGAGAATTAATTTAATTTATTACCAATCCAATCAGAGTAGGGTAATGAGAAAATAAAAATAAATCTTAAAACACCTTCTCCCTACCCCTTTCTCCTTCCCGGGCACAACTTCACTCCCAAGTTCTCTCCCTCCTCCCAACCAGCAGCACAGGGGGACGGGGAATGGGGGTTGGGGTCAGTCCATCACCCCTTGTCTCTGCCGCTCCTTCCTCCTCAGGGGCAGGACTCCTCACTTGTCCCCTGCTCCACCGTGGGGTCCTTCCCACGGGAGACAGTCCTTCACGAACTTCTCCAATGAGGTTGCGATTGTACAGTTTTCCCCCCCACCCCCCTTAAATCTGTTCTCCCAGAGGCGCTACCACCATCGCTGATGGGCTCGGCCTTGGCCAGCGGTGGGTCCGTCTTGGAGCCGGCTGGCATTGGCTCTGTCGGACATGGGGGAAGCTTCTAGCAGCTTCTCACAGAAGCCACCCCTGTAGCCCCCCTGGTACCAAAACCTTGCCATGCCAACCCGATACAGTTGCACTTGTCCTTCTACAGGTGGCTGAACCTAATGCAAGCCCAGGCTGAGGAGAGAGCACATTATGGCATCACCTCACCCACTCCTCTCTCCTCTTACTTTCGTGCCAGAATAAGTTTAAAAGAAGGAAACTCCAGTTGGTGCTAAGAAAGGAACCAGCAGTTCTCTAGCAGGTACTCTGTAACTAGTCACTCAGCGCGCTCAGAGCACGCTCTTGAGCAATGCTTCCACTGGTCCAAACAGCTGCTCGTCCATATGTATGTTCACAGTAGTGACAATGCCAAAGCTATGGCTGCACCACTTCCAGGATGGCCAAGATCCTTGTGCTTGCAGATGAGAGGAATCCATACACCCATTGCCTTGTTAACCAGGTGTCAGTCTGCTGCCAGCAGCCAAACACAGTCTTCCCTTCCACAGGAATGAGCACAACTTGTGGCACAAGGTTAGGGGCCCTCTGCTCTCCTGTCTTCATCCCAGCTTTTTCTGCAGCTCACCTTTGTCCCTATAGTCTCAGCAAAACTCGGGTTTCCAGCAATCTTGTGGGTAGGGTAAGGGAAAATACCACCCCCACCCCCACTCAGTTAAGAATTGAGACCATGCTGACCAAAAAGGCAGGAAGACCTTGACCAGTGTATGTGCAGGGGGAAGAAGGGGTCATGAAGGGCCATTTCTCCTCCCTCCCCACATCCCAGGTTCCTGTCTCAAACCATGGCCCTACACAGATGGAGGAGAAACAAGCCCAGCAAATGAGGTTGCATAGGCTGTTTGCTTTCAGTTAAATTTTATTTTTTTTTGCAAACACCATCTGCCAAGCCAGTGGATCCCATGGTCATTTTCACGGGCCTTACACAGTCAAGTGCTACCACAGATTCCCACGTGAGATGCCCCATTTCCCTGCCGCTTTCCAAGCACCTTCTTCATGACTGGGGATGCTTGCTTACTAGACAGCTCTCATTTGTGCCAAAATATATTTCCCAATTAAAAAAAAAAAAAACTAGCAGTGTTCCATCCCTGCCCATGTGCCTCCCTTTTAGTGTTTCTGCTACCTCACAGAAGAGTTATAGCTGCATTCAACTTCTGAACAACAGCCGTGGGGCTGGGAGGTGTAAGCGTTTTCACAGCTACTGAAGTTGTACCCATGCTTATGCCACAGCCTGACTGTTTATATCTTCAACATCTCGGCAAAATGGCTTGTCACTGGGTCAGAATGCAATTTCTTTAGCGTAAATCATCTCCCTGTGCCTGGTGCAGGAGCAGATGCCAGCCGTAAATTTACTCTCGGTGGAACACAGCTCCTGGATGAGAGGTCATGTTCCCAGGTGTGAATAAATAAAAAGTGCACAACTCATGGAAACAACAGCAAGCAGCTAGATTGTAGCTTTGCATGGAGGGCAAACGGGCTTAACAGGAGGCGTTCACAGTGTCCCTTCTCCGCCAGCCTCATTTTCTTCAGCTCATTTAGCCTTACTGTTTTCTATTAGCAGTTGGCCATCTCCCTGCTTGCTGACTACCCTCTCCTCCTTGGCAAAGTACAGAAATGTTTCCTACCTACAGTCCCCAGGGCTGTGGAGTTCAACCCAGGGGAGTGGTGCCAAATTTCCTACTTAGACATAAGAGCTTTTGCGTGGCCAGCCCTTGGGCTCGGTTAACCGAAGTTCTTTGTTGGTTGAGCATCTGTGTACACCTATTCGGAAAGCTAGAGAGATATCACCATATGTGGGTCAGAATTTAGCTTGACCTACCGTGCATCTGAAGAAACTGCTCATTCTCTGCTGAAGGAGAGTGAGGAAGGGATCCTGGTGCAGAGACCTAACTTTGGCATCCCAGTTGGGTGCTCAGCTCATCTGGACACGGTGCACTGGGGCATGCTTTCTGCCGGTAAGGAGCCCTTGCGCTCCAAGAATGCACTTCTGGGCTTGCCTAGAAGTTTGTGATCGTCAGCTTTCAAGGTCTAAGGAAACAAAATACACAGGAAAAAAACAAAACAAAACAAATAAACAAAAAAATCCAACACCCCCCCCAACCCTTCAAAATGGATTTTGTGTAGCAAAATCTACCCGTGTCCTTGGGAAAACAAGCTTGTGAGGAGCATTACTATCAGTGCTGGCAGCTCTCTTCAGTCTGCTTCTGCATATACACAGAACTGCCTTCTCCTGAGCAGCTTTCACCCGCTGAAGGCTTGCAGGGCATCTAAATGGCTGCAGGGCTTACGTTCATGATGCACTCACCACCGCTTCCATTTTACGTTCGGTTGCCCAGCCGTGCCTGGGGAACTGCCTGCGTACCGCTGCTGGTTTGGACTGACAGGCATCAAAGGATGCCTTCTCCTGAGCAGAGCACTTCAAGACCCCATGAGGAACTGTGTTTTGCCTCCCCAAATTAATATGCAAAAGTAAGCAGCATGAATCAGCCACGGGGCACTGCAGCTCTCCTGTATTCCTTTTACTCTTACCAGCAGCTTGGATTTTATGCTTGGAGCATCATTCTTTCCCCATTCCTCACCTCTCAACTGGTCGTCTCTCATCCCGTTCCTATTCCTTTTCTTCCTATAAGTAATTCTTGTTCTCTGCTCTGTTTTCAACAAGTGCTTGAAATGAATGAGGGAGGTGATTAATTATTTAGGATTGTACAATCTAACTAGGTGCAGTGGGAAGGATTTAAGCAAGTGAGACATAAAGGCTGAAGATCAGGAAAATATTTCCTTAAAGTGAAATGTAATAGAGGGCAAGCCTGCCTCTGGGGCAGTACAGGAAGTTTCTCCTCCCATGGGATTTAAGATTGCAAAGAGCAGAAAATGGTCTTTAAGAGTAATCCTTCTGGGACAAAGTTAGCTAGCCCAAAAGCCTGTATTTGTCTCTCCCTTCTAGGCACAATGGTGGGACACAGTGTGTGAGAAAGCACTGAAACGAGAACACAGAGAGATTTATTCATGCTGCAAACTTAAAATGCAGTGGGTAACTTCACGTCAGTGCAAACAACTCTTTTTATAACCTGTTTGAAGATATTTTTTAATATATCCTTATTACTCAAGTAATCAATTTTCAACAAGGAATGTGAGAAGACAGTGCATCAGCACAGCAGGTAAACTTGGGGCTGAAAAGAAAGCACAGTAGCCCTTAAAATGAGAATTAGTTGTGAAGACTACATCTAAGATTTCTAATAGTACTCTGAGCAATATCAGGGTTTTCTGCTTTCATTTGCTGTGCTGTCTCCTTTCATTACAGAATGTCCTAGCATGAACCTATCTGCCACGCTCTTGAATACTTTTATCTCTCATGAGCTTTATTTTTTTTTTCCATTGATGACTTCCTTCTCATGCAAAGACTTGATATGTTTAACCTTCATAATCTTCCTACCTTGCAGTTGTGGGTCTGTAATTACAGGCTGTTTGAGGGCTCACCTAGCAATAAATCAAGTTGCACTAATTGAAAAAAACTTGTTCAAAAACCTTCTCACTGAAGTGATCATTTTGCCTCTTTTGGAAAATTTTTTAGCTCCGAAATAGCACACAAACTTGTTGCTTATGTGAAGCCTCAGGATTATTTTGGTAACTCACAAAGCCCATTCTGGCTGCAGGCAAAGTGGTACCTTCAGCCAGGCTAGGCTGCGTGGTGTGGGCAACCCAAGGAAACTGTGAGTGGCCAAATGTTGGCTTGGGTGAAGCCCATCATTAGTGGACCATTTTATCGTGTACAACAGTGTGACGTTTTAATACTACAAGCATCCATTCCAGCCTGTCTGAGGGCATTGCAACTTAGGTGGTTCACTGAAATGGCTAGAATTTTGCTGCCTTTTAATAGCTTCATTAGCTGTGTTCAATGCTTAAAATACATCTATGGGACACAACGCTGTCTCTGGAGCAATTC